>NC_025993.2:14524561-14782061 GCF_000442705.2 Elaeis guineensis | reverse complement strand
AAAATTCAAACATAATGAAAAAATTGGATTCAACCATGTGCTAGTAAGGTTATCCTGAACCCAATAAGATTTCTTTAAATCCAATTAAGACTTCATAAGCCCAATTACTTATTTCAGGTCTAATCTCTTTATTATGTAACCCTATAAATTTAATTCTATCTGGTAGTAAGATATACAATGATTTCTATCAAAGTATCATCGAAACTCTTTTCAATGGATTGGAGCAGTGCCACTCATCAAGGATTATCGATCCTGAGTAATCCTAATCTCTATCGTGAGTCCCGATTAGATGGTAGGTTATAGATAAATCGTCAAATCTTATCATCAGTCATGTGATAGATTTGATCAGCTCAAGTCTAATTACGATCCTTATGGAAACTTTTTTCCACCAACCACACTGCTGTGGTCACAGACTTTCAGACTTAGCCTCTCAAATCCTATATGACTGCTCTTCTCTATCAAGATCGATAAATTTCATCTAGATGTGTATCCTACTCCTACAGTGGATCAACTATCGCCAACATCTACTACAACGACTCATTGAGATCATATTTATGTGTCAGTCAAACTTCAGCAGCCTCACTGTGAGTAATCGTACCATCATAGATTAAAGGATCATTCACATAACTACAGCATCAAGATAATCACTGATGATCGAGTAGAAATCCAAGTGATCTCTTATATGGTCATGCTCAGTACTAGTTATTTTCTAATAACTAGCCATACTCGTCACTCAGTATCTCTACACTGTAGACTAGAGACTCATCTAATCTGAAGGAAATGATCTATACATCGATCTATCCAGATCGATCACCATCCTCATGATGATACTATAACCAAGAGCATTTAGGAATTATATATATGTCTTTAATTCTCAACACTTTGAGAATATGTATCGAAATATTAATTTCATAGACAATTCAAGGACACATCGTATTTGAATGAAAAATAAACTTACCCTTTATTAATCAAATCAATGAATTAAGCATAAAATTATGTCCTACATTTATTACAATATGTCAGCCATATTGACGTCTAGGACATACATCTAACAATCTCTCATTTGAACTAAAGTCAATTGACCACTAATCTAAGTCCCATCTTCTCGAGGTGGACTTTCATCTTTGGCTGGTTCAATTACTTTGTCAGTAGGTCTATCACGTTATCTGTAGAGTTTACTCTTCACACCTTTATGTATTTTTACTCGAGGTAATCGCGTATACCGTTGATCTATGTGTTTAAATTTCTGATGAGACCTTGACTCTCATTATCTTTGTAGTATAGTATCATGGCATCTAATTACATCCAGTTCTGCAACTAACAAAAGAATCAAATTTTATCCAACACATCTATTGCGTACTTAGCTTCCATTGATTGATTATTTGGAACCTATCCAACATACCGAATCAACATTACATAAGAATACACCCTGATGTAGATATTCTATCATCAGCATCTGTATATCTTCCCACTCCTAACTTTGTCTATTCTCCAAAGATCATGAACAAATTTTTAGTGCTTCTTAAGTACTTAAGAATGTATTCACAACAATCCAGCACTCCTAGCCTGAATTCGACTGATATCTGCTCATGACACTCACAGCAACAGCTATATCAGATCGAGTACATAGCATGGCATACTCCTATGCTCAAGAGGTAGAAGTCCTCTTTTAGAGTTTTCTATGCTGAACCCTTTCAGCATCTCTTCTTTATACTATTTTTGTGATAGGCTTAGCATCCTTTTAGATCTATCCCAATAAACTTTTTTTTCAAGAATATAGAGTGTTTCTCCAAAATCATTCATGGAGAATTTTTTGGACAACCATCTTTTGACCGAGATCAGCATGAGAATATCATTTTTAATTAAAAAAATATATCTATGTATAATATGAAGAATGTTATTGCGGTCCCACTGATCCTTTTGTATACACAAGGTTCCTCTTCGTTCTTGATGAAATCAAATGATTTGATTGCATCATCAAAATAAAGATTCCAACTCTAAAAAGCTTGCATTAATCCGTATATGGATCTTTGCAGCTTGCAGACTTCATGATCACCATCACCAGATGTGAAATCCAAAAGCTACTTCATATAGATATCTTTCTCAAGATATTTATTCAGAAAAACAGTTTTCACATCCATCTGCCAGATTTCATAATCATAATAAGCTGCAATAGTAAACAAAGTGCGGATGAATTTCAACATGGCTATGGACGAGAAGATTTTCTGATAGTCAATGCTCTTGCACTGACTATAACATTTTACCATGAGTCTAGCTTTATTGGTCTCTACCTTACCATCAGTATTTATTTTTCTTTTATAGATCCATTTACACCCAATAGGTACTATACCCTTAGATGGATCTACTAAGGTCCATACTTAGTTCGAGTGTATCGAGTCGATCTTTAACTTTATTGTATCTAACCATTTTTCAAAATCGATGTCAAACATCGCCTCGTCAAAAGTACTAAGATCATCACCATGACCCCCACTTCCACAAGGAATGCTTCCTCTGCATCCTCTTTCAGCATGCCCATGTATTTTTTAAGAGGATGGGAGATTCTACTTGATCAATGAGGTAGAAGAGCAACATCAACTACTGGCTCATGAATAATAGGTTTTTGAGGATCCATAGCTCTTTGCTCTTTAGAAATCTCTTCAAGCTCAACTAACCTCCCACTGTCACCATCCTAGATAAATTATTTTTCTAAGAATATGATATTTTGACTCACAATCATATTGTGATCTTGTAGAAAGTAGTAGTATCCCATTAATTCTTTTGGATATCCTATAAAATGAGCCATTACAGATCTATCCTCTAATTTATCAACCATTTGTCTCTTGATATAGGTCAGACATCCCCAAGTCTTAAGATAATCTAGACTCAACTTCTTACAGTACCATATCTCATATGGTGTGGTAGAAATAGATTTTGATTAAATCCTATTCAATAGGTGAATTATAGTTAATAAGGCATGTCCCCAAAGATATAAGGGTAAATCGATGATGCTCATCATGGACCTGACCATATCTAATAGGATCCTATTCCTCTTTTTGAATACCCCATTGAGCTGAGATATTCTGGGAAGAGTTCATTGAGAGACTATGCCATTGTCTTTAAAATATTTTAAAAATTTTTGACTAAGGTATTCACCTCCTCGATCAGATCAAAGAACCTTAATAGATTTGTCTGTTTATTTTTCTACTTCATTTCTGAATTTTTTGAATCTTTTGAAGGCTTCAGACTTGTGTTTCATCAGATACACATTTTTGTATCGAGATAAATTATCGATAAAGATGATGAAGTAGCTATAACCACCCCTGATCTGCACATCAAATGATCCACACACATCGGTGTGTACTAGGGCAAGTAACTCGATGGCCCTTTTTTCATATCCTATAAAGGATAACTTGATCATTTTTTTTCGAAGATAAGATTCACAAGCTAGGTACGACTCTGGATCAAGAAAGTCAAGGTTCCCATCTCTTTTCAGTTCGTTTACCATGTCCTCTTCAATATGGCCCAGTCTATGATGCCACAGGTACTTTTGGTTAATTTTGTCTTTGAATCTCTTTTGATCTACGACACTCATTATTTGCTCGTTCAAATTCATATTCACATTAATATGTAAATAATATAGACTGTTAATTAAAAAATCATATGTAACCAATTTATTTTGTAAATAAATGAAACAAAAATCTTTATTGAAATTAAATTCAAAACTATCCTGTGCTAACACAAACATGAAAATCAAATTTCGACTAGCCACTGAAATAAAATAACAATCCTTTTAAATCTAATCTAAATCCTGACAGTAATCAAAGAGGATAAGTATCAATGGCTTTTATAGCAACTTTTGCTCCATTGCCGACTCAAATGATCATGTCACTTTCTCTCAACCTCCTACTTTCTATGAGACTCTGCATTGAGGTACATATATGGACACTCAAAGTAGAGTCCAATACTCAACTAGCAGTAGAAGAAACTATAAGGTTAGACTCAATTAAGAGCATACCTTCTGAAGGTTTATCATCTTTTTTTATTTTTAGGCTCTCTAGGTAAAGTGGACAGTTTCTCCTCTAGTGGCTGTCAATATCACAATGGAAATACTTTTCTTTTGCTTCAGTCTTTTTTGAAACATCCTTCTTTGGCTTGCCCTCTTTCTTCTGCTTCTTAGTGAATTTATTCTTCTTCTTTCAAGCAGACTTTCTCTTGATCGAAGAAGTTCACTCTACAGTAAGAACAATGCCCCTTGAACTCTTCAAGATTTTTTTTATAGTTACCAACATGTTTACCAGTTCGGGTATGGTGCAATCAAATTTGTTCATTTAAAAATTTATAATAAATTGAGTATATGAACTAGTAAGGGATTGAAGGATCAAATCCATCTGCATTCCTTTTACATATCAAGTTCGAGCTTTTCAAACTCTTCGATATCCTTGATCACTGTCATACAGTACTCATGGACTGACTGCTCTTCACGCATCTTCAAATTGAAAAGTCTCTTGGACACTTCGAAGCACGTTATACAGCTCTGCTTACCATATAACTCATTTAGGTGAGTGATCATAGCTCTGACAGTGGGTATATGCTCATGCTGGCTCTACAACTCATTTATCATGGATGCCAGCATAAAGCACTTGACCCGACTATCTTCATCCATCCACTTTTCATAAGTAATTTTTTGCTCTGCAATAGGATGGTTTGGTAATACTAAGGATTTTTGGTTGAGTATATAACCTAATTTTTCAAAAGTCAGGACAATCCTAAAGTTTCATAGCTAGTCTTTATAGTTTGTTCCGATCAAATGATTGGATTTAAGGATGCAGGCTAGAGGATTTGAGGCTGACATTATTTAACTGCGAAAGTAGAGATTCAAGTTAGACTTTTATACTTTAAATTTATATTTGCTTCTAGGGACTTGAAGATTCAAAACTAATTTTTCATATCCCTCCACTCTTCAAGTGGAAAACAAAAATCTTGATGTGATAACTGGATTCCTAGTGATGCTGTGGTCCCACTGATGCCATATACCTCATCTAACAGTTATTGATAACACGTATATCGATGCATGAATAATTTTTTATCCAGATGCTTCTCTAAGCATATTGTAGTGACTTAGTTTCTAAGTTATGTGGACTCATCTAATAGTTATTGACCACACTCCTTAGTTAAGTCAGACTCACTACTCGCAAGCAGATGCAAAATCGTCATTGGATCCCTCATCTAACAGTTATTAGACCCAACCCCATCCTTACGTGGAGCAATTCTTTGCTAATAGAGTGGTTGCATGTTTCCGGTATAATTGAACCACTGTGACTAGCCGAAAACAATCAATACCAGTAGCACGTCCACACATCTACAATGATGGAAGACCTATGGACTTAATATTTACGTGGAGGTTTAGATTTAGGTCTCATCTAATCGATCATCATATGATCAATCTAATTGGTATGGGCTAAATCAAACGGCCAAGCAACTTTATTCAAAACTCAATCTTTCAAATTGATCAGGTAAGTAAAGATCGATGGGGATCTCCCTATTATTTTTCTTAGATACTAATAAATTGATCAGGTCAGCGAACAGAATTAATTAAATAACCATCTCTCAATTACTTATCTTAGATACCAATAGATCAATTGGTCCAAATAGGTTAGCTTAAGTGAATTAGGCTCAAGCCATCGAGCTGAATTAGGTCCTTATGTTAATTGATTCTACACATGGGATTCAATCGATTTGATCAACAATAATTGCTTGATCTTATAACTTAATTGATCTAATCTTAATCAATACTTGACTTGGTTTGATCAATTACTAAATCAAATTACACCCATTGTATCCAAATCAAAAATACTAGATGCAACCTGATTACATGATCTGATTTTAGTTATGAAAAAATCAAAAATTAACATAAGACTAATTTTTTCATAACTAAAATCCTCATGCATAAACACAAATTTCAGATTCTAAAATTAAATTTTATATCTAAATTTTTTTATATAAAAAATAAATTTTAAATCATAAAACTAATTTTTAGATTTAACATACAAGCATATATCTCATATACGTATGTAAAATTCATATCTAAACAAAAATTCAGATCTTAACTTGATGTCATATATCTCATATACAAATCATGAATCATATTAAAAATAATTTTCAGACCTAAATATGCAATCATATATCTTATATATGAATCATAAATCAAATCAAATTAATTTTTAGATTTATGCATGCATCTACATATTATATAAATGTGAACTAGAAATCATTCTAGAACAAAATTTAGATCTATGCATGCTAACATATATCAACTATATGATCTAAAAATTAAATCTAAAATCAATTTTAGATTTAAAGCAATCATCTATATATCTCAAGCATAAAAAAAAATTAGATTTTAAAATTTTTTTCAAAATATGTATGTCAATTTCATATATATAAAATCCGTGGCTCTGATACCACTATTGAAATTTCATGTCGAGGCATGCATGTATGTTTTAAATTTTTTTTTCTAAATAATATAGTAAAATAAAAGATTAAATTTTTTTTTAATCTAAATCATACATGCATATAATATAGAATACGAGAATCTACTTCATATATTGAAATTGAATATATGCTGAATTTTGTGCTGAAATTGAATATGTGATCGAATCACATACCTATTTCATAATTTTTTTCTTCAAAACTAAATCTGAAAAAGAGTAGGTTCTCTCTTAGTCATGCAAGTGTCCGACCTCTATGAGTATCTACTCAAGATCAGCCTGGAACAGCCCTCTTTGGTGTTGATTTTTCTTTTTTAAGAATAATCAGCCTGCGAATCTGAACGAAGCCTGGATCGCGATCAACTCTTTGATCCTTTCCTTAATCTTTTTTTCTCTTCTTCTCTTGCTTTTCTTTCCTTGATTATGAAGCAATCAAGGCCTAAAAATCAGCAAGTAAGGGGATGCCCAAGCTCTTTTTGGGTGTGGAGATATGGGTCACCCAATACCCTTGGGCATTAGGACCTTAAGGGGAGAAGAGAGGGAGAAGAAAGAGGGGGCATGGAGAGCTTCTGAGGGAGACATGGGCTGTTGGAATTCAATGCTTAGGAGCCTTAGGGAAGGCTCCTTTAAATACGCATAAGGTTTGAATCTTATTCAAAATCAAAATACCACTTAATACAAATTCTACTTGCATTAGGAATCCTTATTCCTTTAGTTATTTGATCTTCTTTAGGAGATCCTTTAGGTACCAACTTTTGGAGCCCTAGAACTCACAAATACATACACCACATAGTTGCCATGGGATGCCCCAATTAGGTCCACACACTCTCTCTAGTGTGTGCATGCCCAACTTGATCAAATCAAGTGGCGTCCAATCAAAACTATCCAGAAAATTGATTAAAGATTTGAACGCTTAATTTATTTGATCCAAAACTTTAGGCACCTAACAATTAAAACTCAATAAATCTAATTTATTTAGATTATTAGTAGATAATTAACTTAAATTAATTTTATCAAATAAAAATTTCAAATATAAAAAAAAAAATTGAGTTCAATCATGTGCTAACAAGGTTATCCTGAACCCAATAAGATTTTTCTAAACCCAATTGAAACTTTATAAGTCTGATTACTTATTTCAGATCTAATTCCTTTATTGTGTGACCCCCTAGGTTCAATTCTATCTGGCAGAGAGATATACAATGATCTCTATCAAAGTATCATCGAAACTCTTTTCAATGGGTTAGAACAGTTTCACTCTAACTCATCAAAGATTATCGATCCTGAGCAACACTAGTGAGCTCTCACAATCTACCAGTAACACCTAGCAATATGTAGTGACAATCCAGTAGAATCGAAAAAAAATCTCAATGTGTAGTTAACATGTGATTCAGTCCCTCTATCATGAGTCCCGACTAGATGATAGGTCATAGATAAATCATCAAATCTCATCATCAGTCATATGATAGATTCGATCAGCTCAAATCTAATTGTGATCCTTATAAAAATTTTTTTCACCAATCACACTGCTGTGGCCACAGATTCTCAAACTTAACCTCTCAAATCTCATAAGACTACTCTCTATCAAGATCGATAGATTCTATCTAGATACGCATCCTACTCCTACAGTGGATCAATTATCACCAACATCCACTATAAGAACTTATTGAGATCATGTTTATATATTAGTCAAACTTCAGCAGTCTCACTGTGAGCGATCATACTGTCGTAGGTCAAAAAATTATTCACACAACTACAGCATCAAGACAATCACTGATGATCGAGTAAAAATTTAAGTGATCTCTCATATGGTCATACTCAATACTAATTATTCTCTAACAACTATCTGTACTCGTCACTCAGTGTCTGTATACTATAGACCAGAGACTCATCTATCCTGAAGGAAGCGATCTGTGTGTCGGTCTATCTAGATTGATCATCATTCTCACAATGATACTATGATCGAAAGTATTTAAGAATATATATATATATATATCTCTCTAATTCTCGATACTTTAAAAATATATATCAAAATATTAATTTCATGGATGATTCAAGGACACATCATACTTGAATGAAAAATAAATTTACCTTTTATTGATCAAATCAATGAATTAAGTATAAAATTATGTCCTAGATTTATTATAATATGTCAGCCATATTGGCTTTTAGGACATACATCTAACACCATGATGTCGTCGCGGCATCTACCGTAGGCAGTGGCGATGGTGGGCTTGCAGGAAAGGATCATGGAGGAGTGGTGGCGGAGGGATCGAAAGGTGATGGTGGGGCTACTGGTGGAGATGCAAGAGGTTGAGAGGTGCAGAAGGGGGCTGATGGATGTCGTGGAGGAGGCCATCGATGGAGATGGAGGTGGAGGAGGTGGGGCATTGCTGGAGAGAGAGAGGGTGGAGGTGGTGGCGGCAGAGCTGGTAGAGGTGTGCCGAAGGCTGGAGGAGGGGTTGGGGCCACTGGAGAGGCAAGTGAGGGAGGTGTTCCATCAGGTGGTAGGGAGCCATGCAGAGGTCCTCCGGTGCTGAGAACAGGGGACGCACCCTACTACTGCACCACCCATCAGTCCAGCGATTGATTAAAAAATATTTAAAAAATATTAAAATATTATTTTTGGTTGATTTTAGGGATTAAAATAAACTCACATTAACAAACTAACGAACAGAGTTGATGGAAGGGCTTCGGAGCCCACATATTACTAGTTAAGAAACCTCAACTATAAGGTTTTTAGTTGAGGGGTATCGGAGCACAATTTAAAAAAGTTGAGGGGCTATTTGTATACTTTTGTCTAAAATTTTATAGAAAATGGATCTCAACTTTTAATCAACTTTATCTTCTATCACTCCATCTAGTTCTTCATGGATTAGAGGATAATCTCAGACCAAAGTCTTTCCTAAAAAAAAAAGTTTTGGTTCGATTTGTCCATTTTGAAAGTTCAAATAATAAAATTTTGACCTGATTTAGCCCTCTTGAGGACTAGCCTAAAGTTGTAGACCTTAAAAATACTCAATGTCAAAAAAAAATTATCTCAATCAGATATTATGTGATCAAGTTATGGTCTTCTGAAATTTAGCATACGATTTGACTTCATGATATAGTGGATCTTGCTTCTAGATTCTATCTAGCCCTCCTCATAACAACCAACGTGATCCACATCGAGTCCTTGTAATGGCAAAAATAATTGATATCGAGTCTATTGAGCCTTTTGGATATCCATACTGGTCAAAGTGGTCTACAAAGAGTCTAATGATCTACCTAGATCAGAGCTCTCCTTGTTTAGGAGATTTTGCTCCTACTGAATCAGAACTGAAGGTAAGAAATGCTTGCTTCCATGCCTCGTGGCTGAATCACTTGGCTTTTTGTGAAGACAATTTTCAACTTTGATCTTTCTTGCAAGATGATAAATCTTACTCTCTAGACGTAGGAGACAACTTCACTACAAGAGTTGCTGGTACTTGTTTTGAAGGTGTCGCCCATTGAAACATGGTCTGGATGAATTGGACGATCTTTTCCTCTAATTGTGTGAGACATTATTTCATCTCATCAACCATCGAGGTAGATTTAGCCACCATACTTATTTTTTGTCCTTTGATGTACTTTAAGCACAAATAGCCTTTCTCCAAACTACTTGTTTTACTCGCACATTTGAAACTCCCATAGATATAAAAGATCAAAACTCTAATACTAACTTGATCCAATCAGGGAGAAAAAAGATTTGCTTCAATCTGCTCTACTCAAATTTCTTAAAAAAATGATGAAATAATTGTAAAAGTAGGGTTTAGATTCTCTTTCTTTCATTGATTAATTCGATCTCTATTCTATAAACTAAAGGTACATAACCCCTATTTATAATAGTGAGGTTCGTCTTTGTACAATTCAGATTGGATTTCTCTTTTTATTTTTTAGAAGGATGTCCACCATGGAAGAAATTAGGTTAGACTCTTTTTTCTAGCTTAAATAAGATTGGAATATAAAAAATTATGAAAAAATACTAAAATTATATAGAAGATAAATCTCGATTTCTACATCAACTTTATCTGCTATCGCTTCATCTAATTCTTCTCAAATTGAAAGATAACTCAAGGTCAAAGTATTTTTTAAAAATAAAAATTTTGGTTTGACTAGACTATTTTAAGGCTCAAATAATCAAATTTTGATCTAATTTAGCCTCTTTAAAGTTTGACCTAAAGTTATAAATCTCAAAAAGATAACCAATTTCAACAAAAAAAAAATATTTTAATGGGATATCGTATGACTACGTTATGGCCTTCTAAAGTTTGGCATGCGATTTGACTTCTGAATATGGTAGATCTTACTTCTAAATTCTATCTAGCTCTTCTTATAGTAACTAACATGATCTACATTGAGTTTAGTGATCCTTCTGGATATCCACAGTGATCAAAGTAATCCACATCGAGTCTAATGATCCATCTAGATCAAATAGTCTTATTATATATGAGGATCTCGATTCAAGTTTCAACTTTAAATGGTTGAAGAGAGATTTTTTATATCTCTAGATTGTATATCCTCCTCACTGGATGAAGAATTTTTATCTTCAAATGTAAGAGATAGCTTCACAATAGGAGTTATTGATGCTTGTACTTGCATTAAAGGTAATATTGATCTAGAGACGATTTCGATGAGTTGGGCAATCTTCTCCTCTAATTATGCAAGATGTCCTTTCATCTTATCATCCATCGAGGAAGAATTAGTAGCCATATTGATCTTTACCCTTTGATGTACTCTAAGCACAAATAATTCTTCACCTGATTGCTTGTATTGCTAGCGCATCTAGACATGAATTAAGGCCCCTACAAATCTAGAGGACTAACATTCTAATACTAATTTACTTCCATAGATGTAGAGAAACTTGACTATGATATCAACTTGATCTGATCAGGAAGAAAAAAAAAATTTCAAACCCTCTCAACTCAAATCTTTCAAAGAAGAAGAAAAAGATGGAAGAATTATGAAAGTAGAGCTTAATTTTTTTTATTTGATTAACACTCCACCATTAAAAGCTGAGGTAGATAGCATCTATTTATAATAGTAAGGTCCTCTTATACAATTTGAGTGGGCTTCTTCTTTATATTTTCTAGAAAGACATCTCCTCTTGAACAATTCGTTTCACTTTCCTCTTCTAGTTCAAATAGGACTAAGTTTCTAAAAAAAATGGTTAATATAAAAATTATAAAAAAAAGATAAAATCTTATATGAGATAGATCTCGATTTTTATATTAACTTTTTCTGATATTATTCTACCTAACTCTGCATGGATTGAAAAATAACCTCCCATCAAGATCTTTTCTTGAAAGGAAAGTTTGGATTTTACCAGCTTGGTTTGACGCCCAAATGATGAAATTTTGGGGCCATCGGAGGCTGACATAAAGTTGTAGATCTTTAAAAAAAAATCAATTTCCAAAAAGAATCATCTCAATCCAGCATTATATGATCAACTTGTGACCTCTTAAAGTTTGGCACTTAATTCAACTTTTTAATATAGCAAACCTTGCTCCTAGATTCCATCCAACTCTATTTATAGTAGTCGAAATGGTCCAAATTGAATTTGAGGATCCTTCAAAATTAACTACTCAACTACTATGATAATATGAACTTTTAACATATAATTATGATTTATTATATGAATTCGAAATTATTCATATGATAAGAATATGCTCATTTAGAATATATTTTAGTAATTAGTTCTTTAATATAAAGTTTAATTCTCTTCCTTTTGATAAAAAAATGACTAACTTTATTGTATTCTTTACAATATTTTGAAATTTTGTTTAAAATATTATTGAAATATCAATAACTCACATATTCCAATATTTGTATATAACTTTAAATTTCGTTAAAAATAAGTAACTCATGATTATTTTATTCATACTACAATTAAAAAGTAATAACGGTATTTAATATTGAAAACCTTTAATATACTTTAAATAATTTAATTTTTAATATTCTTTTAATTCAAGTTAGGTTAGATCAATGATCTGAATCTTAGCTGAAGTGGAGTAGAAATAAGTTTAATATTTAAATATTAGATTATTATTTAGTTACTATAATTTTTGAAATCATATTTATATATGGTGACAAATTTTTTCATGAATATAATTTTTGTACCTAAAAAATGTAGAACAATAACATTAATTATTAACAAATCTTAGTTTTCATGAACAAATTGCAAATATTGGTAATGTAATTGTCATCAACAATAGCAATAGATAATTAATTTTCATGTATTTTGAATGATAATTACAATAATATTTAGTGATATAATAGTTTTTATCAAGAATTGTGTGAGCAAAATTTTGTTAGCATATAACAAAAATCTTCATACAAAAAATTTCTCAAAACTATGTGAAATTCACGTCATACTTGTGACAATATAATTTTTCTATGAAAATAAATTTCATTACTTAAAATTACTGCCAATAGTTTGGTAATGAAACTTTACTATTGTCACAAAATTTACAATCATTGGTGATGCTATTATTTTCATCATGAACGGGAGACATAACTAATTTCTAAATTTTTAAAAATAAAATAAGAATGGATGATATATAAGAAATTTATAAATCACCAAAAGCATAGATATTTAGTAACTGAAGATATTTCATCATAAAATTTGCAAATTCTTGCTAATAATAAACTTTGTCAGAATATAGTAAGAATTGTCGTAAAAAATGTCCTCCATATGGAGAAAATTGGTGCATGATGTTTGGTGAGACTATTAATTTTGTCATGAAATTAATTTGATTATTTTTATTTTTTATAAATAAAATAAAAATACGTAATGAAAAATTTAAGTCTCTAAAAGTAGAAA
Source organism: Elaeis guineensis (assembly GCF_000442705.2). Classification (NCBI taxonomy): domain Eukaryota; kingdom Viridiplantae; phylum Streptophyta; class Magnoliopsida; order Arecales; family Arecaceae; genus Elaeis; species Elaeis guineensis. The sequence continues at coordinate 14,768,735 of NC_025993.2, read as the reverse complement.
TATTTAGTAGCCCAAGATATTTCATTATGAAATTTAGTAATTTCAGTGATGATAAATTTTGTCATAATATAGTAAAGATCATCACAAAAAATTCTTCCATACAGAAATTGGCATCAAATATTTAGTGACATATTTTTCTGATAAATATGATTTCATTATAAAAAAAATTTACTAACTCTAGTAGCATGACAAAAGTTAATTTCGTCACCAAAGTTATACTTCTAGTGATGGAATTTTTTTTATTGTCAAATTTTTTGTCACTAATAATTTCTTTAGTTGCAGAGGCATCAAGCGAAATCAATCGTGTGACATTACTATCCTAATCTATTTATCAAAAATATTTATAAGAAAGATAATAGTTATTCTTTTTTATGAAAGTTGGGAGGGCAGGCCACGCAGGTTTATTAAATCAAGGTATGTACAGGAGTCGAAATACCAAAACAGGCCTTTTAGCCATCCATAGAGGATCGGACAACTAAAATCCGGAGTGTTGGAAGAGGAGACGGGGGAGTTTAAGGGAGAGACTGGGGAGTGATTCTGATTCGACCAACAGAAAAAAAAAAAATACAGGTGGAGAACTTACAGACCAATTTCATAACTACTTAAGAGTTTTTGAAGGCTGTTGAGGGATACCCACCGACCGACCGACCGACTATCGGAGGGCCCGACCGGCTGGCGGCCCGACCACCCGACCGACTATCGGAGGGCCCGACCGGCTGGCAGCCCGACCGACTAACCAACGGCCCGACGGACGACTCTGACTGGCCGATCGTAAGTCGGGCGACAGGCCGACGGACGCCATCAGCGGCTAACTGCGGCCATTCCACGGTCCATTCCCGACCGACTAAACCCAGAGGTCCGGTAGCCGACCCACATGAAGCTCGCCGACCGACGGAGGAGTCCGACGCCACTCTGCTGGCCACCGACCTTGGGTCGGCCGACTCCACCAACCACCGTACGGCCGCCAGACGTTGTCAGCTCTGACACGGACATGCGGCACAGTTACCTAGGGGCATTGTCCCGCCGAGAGCCGGGTCAACCTTGGTGATTAGACGGCTACACGGCGACATGACATTTTCACGGCGGCTCTGACAGTCTACAGTGAGTTGACAGTTCCTCACTTGTCCGCGCCATTAATGATGGCGCCATACTGTGCTCCACTATATAAACCGGGGAAGGCAACAGTGCGAGGGATCGATCGATCCGCCCGTCTCTCCCACATACGCAGGCTCGCTCCTCTCTCCCTCTCCCTCTCTCCTTCTCAGAGCTCTCTGTCTGCATTTCACTGTTGCCCAGTCACCTCTCTGACTTGACCGTCGGAGGGTCCCCGCCGGAGCCGCCTCCGGTCAGTGCGGACTTCCTTTTGCAGGTGCACGCTTCCCGGCGATCGGGCGACGAGGCGATTGGCCGCAACAAAGGCCACCAAGATCTGATAAAGTCTACCCATTCCATTTGTTTGAAGAGAACCAACCTTCAAACGCAAAAACAAAAAAGCTAAACACAGCATTTGGAAGATATGCCTCAAATCTAAAAATTCTTCTATTCCGCTCGTTCCAAATGATCCAACAAACCCACACCACAATGGTAAACCAAGCTTTGAATCCAAGCATCAGAGGAAGTTGGGAATTATCCTTCTCCCAAAGCCACAAGACCATTTTTTGATTAAATTGTAGACCAATTTTGCTCGTAATCTGACACCAAATTGTCAAAGTAAAATTGCACGAAACAAATAGATGACCAATAGATTCCTTCTTGACTTGCACATAGAGGGCAAGAGAAGGGTGCAAAGATGTGTCACTTGCTTGGGTGTTCTGAAGTTCAAACCTTGTTGTGGAATAGCAACTAATTGAAGATTTTGATTTTTAATGGAATAGGGAGAGTCCAAATCTTTATTGCAAATGAGGAACAAATACATCAATGCGACAAAAAATTATAGCATCCCGGATTAAGAAGTGATCATTGATGAAACAGTTGAATTATAAAGAAGGGGATGAATATTTATTAAACAGATCAAATATGCCTTCTTGAATAGCTTGCCATCATTTAATGGTTTTGACTCGTTTAAGTGAACAATCATGTAAATTTAGCAGAGATGGATGTATAGATGTGGATTTTATGCATGCGAGCTTTTTATTTAAAGGATGTGAATAGCTCATTCATATGTGGGTCAGACAAATGTTTAAAGCTTGTAATGTGTTGCCGAACTAATCCAAATGTTTGGACACATGCAACCATGGCGAACATAAGAAAACCAATAAAAGTTGCAAACAGGTGGACCGGATGCAGCACAAACGGCGAGCCATGTTCTTTATGGTAATTAATGTGATAACTAATAAAATCTAATACAAAATTTCGATGAAAGAAAAGGACAAAACTTACCCAAATAAAGAAAGTAGGAATATTTTGAAGCAGAGCTTAAATGGAAGAGGTGGGGCGGTTCTCCTACAAAATATTTATGGAGCTTCAACAATTACAAAATTAAGAAAGTGGAGAGGTCCAAGAAAATGAAGAAAGAAGTACCTTTCGACTACAAATGCAAAGGGTGCCAAGAATAGAGTGGCAAACAGCAGTCTATAGACCGCAAACACGTATTCGCTCATGCCTCCATTGAGGGCAGCCTTGGAGGTAATATGTAACCCCGCATATATCGCTCTAACGAGAAAGACGACCAAGTAGACCTTAGAATTGTTCATGCTAAGGATTTGCCCTAGAAGCTCAGGCAGAGATTGAAGGCCCTCTTATGTACCTGGGTGTAGGAAAAGGAGAGGAAACTACGCTTATTTGATGGCTAATCAGGAGGGCAGCAGGTTTACGGAAGTCTCCTGAAATGGATTGGATTCCAAGCCAGCCACCAGGATATCATCTCAGTTCATCCACTGACCGTGTGCAAAGTGCATATTCTGGTCACTGTTAAGCTCGTTTCAAGAGAGAAGAGAGTTTAGTTTGAATTCCTGTTTGGCCCATCAAATATGCCATGTGCCCAACAAAAGAAGAGAGAGAGAGAGAGAGAGAGAGACGAAGTTCCCCATGGCCACAGCCATTGTTCCTTTTCTTTGCTGGTGCAAATAAGCGAGTATACGAGCATGCTTTGATCGCAACATCACTAACTAAACAAGCCAATCACCAACAAGGACGTACTTCAGAGGCCACAAACAAAGAGCAATTGCACCGGCACAAGGAAAGCTAGATGCAGTTCATGACGTATTCCACAGTACACACTGCAGTCGATCACCATACAAGTCGACAATGGCCATTAAAGACCCTCAATTAACGCAGGTTCGATTCACAGCACGTACCTCCTACCTACCAACCAACCAAAATCTGGCCACCATTGTTGCCGGCCACAATTTTGGGCCCATTTATGAAGATACTACGATTCTTGGCAATAAACTGCCACTCAAATATGCGATGCTCTGCAAACTTTTCCAATGGAAGCAATAATATGCTAGATTACACGCTTGTGGTGGCTATTAGAGCACGTAGTAGTTATTGCCTCCTATCTAACTGTCTCTGATATATGCTTTTCTTAATGGACTGCTATTTGCTGCAGGAGACATAGTGAGTTCTACTTTCCAGCATGACAGAATTTTTAAGTGCTCCACTTGGATCATGCCTTGTCCTCTTCTAAACAAGGGCCTTGAGCGTCTTAATCAATGTTAAAGCATTGCCCATCAGGATGCTACTGTTAACTTTAGTTTGAATTTGATGTGACCCAGATATGAATCCGATCTATTTTAAACTTTATTAATCCGTTTGAATATTTTGATCCTCTCTCTTTATCTTAAAGTTTTGTAGCTATGTATATATTGTAATTACACATCTTTTGTTATTGACAGCTATCTTTTATTATTTGAGCCACCGCATATTTTTTATACTTCATCATTTTGATATAGTGAAATATCTCCCCATCTTCATCTATGGACATAGGTTGAAGGCCGAACCATGTAAAACATTGTTCTATTTTTTTGTATATGCTTATTTGTTGTTATTTCAGATTTCATACTAATTAATAAGTAATTTTACAACAAATTAGTATCAGATCTTGAGGTTCGGATTTGTTTAGGTTTGTTCATTAGATTTATTTTGGATTTTGATTATCTATTTCTATTTTTTGTCCTTCATAATTTCTTCATGATGGTTGTGAAATTCAAGATTGAAAAATTCAATGGAAAGAATGATTTTAGTCTTTGGCATATGAAAATGCGAGCCCTATTGGTTCAGCAAAGATTACTGTTTTTTACTGAAGATGCTAAAAAATAAAGATGCTTTACTGATGATATTGTCAAAAAAAGATAAAAATGATCTCAATATGATTTAATTTTCTCTGATAAATGAGGTTCTGCGAGAGGTTTGAGACGAGTCATCTGCTGCAACATTGTAACTGAGATTGGAGAGCATTTATATGACCAAGTCTTTAATAAATCGGCTTTATATGAAGCAGCGGCTCTACACTCTTCGAATGAAGGAAGATATGCCTCTTGAAGACTACCTTAATGAATTCAATAAAATTATTTTAGATTTAAAAAATATTGATGTAAAAATTAATGATGAGGATCAAGCCCTTATTCCATTGTGTTCATTATCTCTCTCGTTTGAGCATTTTATTGATACTATTCTATTTGGTCGAAATACTCTTTCTATGGAAGACGTGAGGCTTTATTAAATTCGAGAGAGTTAAAGAAAATGATGTCTAAAACTTGAGGTGAAAATCAGACGAAAGATTTGATTGCTAGAGGTACATCAAAAGAAAAAAAATTGGATTCAAGTTTAGAAAGTAATAGAGATAGATCAAAATCCAAAAGAAAGAAAGATAAATGTAATTACTATAAGAATGAAGGCCATTAGAAATCTGATTGTCCTAAACTCAAAAAAAAGAAGGGGGAGTCCGATAATATCTCTAATACTGGTGATTTGGTCAATGTAGCAGAAGATAGTTCTGATGGTGCCAATGTCCTTTTAATATATTCAATTTATCTGAAAATGCTTCGATTCTTGATTCACTGTGTTCTTATCATATATGTCCTCATCATGATTGATTTTTCACTTATCATCCTATTGATGGTGGTGTTGTGCTTATAGAAAATAATATGTCCTATAAGGTTGTTGGTAAAGAAACTATTTAGATCAAGATGCATTATGGTATTGTTAAGATCTTGTTTGATGTACGACATATATAAACCAGATTTGAGAAAGAACTTGATTTATTTGAGTACTCTTAATTCACATGGTTTTAAGTTTTTTGATGAAAGGAGAGTTTTAAAGATTTCAAAAAGTGCTCTTATTATGCATAAAGATAAATTTCTCATGGCCTGTACTTGCTTCAAGATAGCACAATTATTGGTGCCATATTAGTTTCTTCATCATATCCAGATTCAAATAGTACTCATTTATGGTATATACATTTGGGTCAGATAAGTGAGGCTAGCATGTCTATTTGGAGCAAACAGGATCTATTTTGTGGTCCAAAAATCTAAAAGCTCAACTTTTATGAGCATTATGTCTATAGAAAGTAGTCTAAAGTCAAGTTCAGTATAGTCATCCATAAGACAAAGGGCATATTAGATTATATCAATTCTAATCTTTTGCATCCTGCACCTATTCTATCTAAAGGCAGTTCTCGATTTTTGTTGACTTCATTGATGATTTTTTGATGAGAGTTTGGGTATACTTTTTGAAGCACAAAATGAAGTCTTTTTGTCTTTTAAGAAGTGGAAAGCACTTGTTAAGAAATAGTCTAGTAAGAAGATCAAGAGATTAAGAACTAATAATGGCATGAAGTTTTCTGAGCATAGTTTTGATGAGTTCTGTGAGGTGGAAGGCATTATAAGACACCGCATAGTTATGAAGATACTATAGCAAAATGGTGTTGCAAAATACATGAATAGAACTCTTTTGTAGAGAGCACAGTATATGCTTTCTCAATCAGATTTATCTTAGAATTTTTGGACTGGAGCTATTAATATGACCTGCTACTTGGTGAATAGGTCTCCATCCACTGCTATTGAGTTGAAGACTCCTATTGAGGTATAATCTGGTCCATCTGCTGATTGTTCTATTTTAAAGATATTTGATTATCCTACTTATGCACGTGTTAGTGATAGTAAACTTGAGAAAAGGGCATAGAAAATGTTGGACCATATTTTATCCACCTAATGACATGTTCAATTTTTGAAGACATGGTAGATGCCTAGCATCATGACCCAATGATTTAAGACACGTGATCTAAACTACATCATATGATCCGAATAGCATCATAAACATCGGCATCTAGTCAATCACTTATAGGAGATTGGCAACTTGATGAGGTCTACATCGTTAGATATCTACTGATCTCATACCATTTCCGCCCAATTCTTATGAGCCATCCTCTAGTTTGGATGCCACAATGAGCTTCTTGGCATGTAGAATCTGCTTAGTTGACATTCTATTTCAACGGCCCACTACTTCTTTAGATATAGATGGTAGGTCCTATAACAACCTACTGGCATCCACTATTCTGGCTCTGACAACCACTACTCCGGCTCCGATAAATGCTAATCATCTAACAAACTTTTCTATAAAAAAGAAAGGATAGGGGTAAAAAGGGGATCCCTATAATCAACTCTCATTCTCACTATCTTCCACTGTTCTCCTTCTCCGATTGTCACTGACTTAGCCATTGGAGGGTCCCCTATCGAATAACCCCCATCTCTTTCTCTGATGTGTAGACTTTCTTTGCAGATGATAGGAGTCCTGACCTGATGACTGCCTACTACAGTGAACCAACAATCTGAGCTGCCCTGTCCTATGGCACCCCAATTGGAGAGGCATAGAAATAGATTGGCACTAGAGGAAGGGACACTCTATTTTCTGAAGGAAGATGATGAGAACCCAATCGAAAAACCACCTCACTGTTATTGTGCCGGCAATCATCGCTGCACAGCAACCCCAACGGATGAAGCACTGGGGAATGACCTCCCTAACAATCTGCAATCATTCTTCCAGACCCAGTTGCCGCACTGACGGAGCAAGTCCAGGCACTCATAACTGCTGTACAGCAACTACAGTAAGATGGCATAGCGAGGACACAAGCTCCTCCAACAACTCCATCTTAGTGAAGCTATTGGGCCCGTGTAGAAGGGTCTGAATGAGGGCAACAACACTTGAATGCGGCTTAAGCTTCGCACCAACAGTCACGATCGATCGAACCAGCTCCAGGCCGCTCGCCTCAACACCCTTCGAATTCGAGAGGAAGCAATCGAAGATATCGATCATCGGAGCCTTCCAAAGAGGGCTCCACCTCAAGCCTCTACCCATGCTGACACTATTCTTGATGTGAGGATAATCTCAAAAAAAAAGTTTAGAAACTAGAATGAAGGATTGTCAAGTTCTAGATGAGAGGTCATCAATAAAATGACGGCTTCAGCTTCAATACTCAGCGAGTCCACTATCCAAGTTGACTTCCTGATCGTTCGAGCACCCTCGACCTATGACGCCATCCTCAGTCGATTAGATTTGTATGTGCTTCAAGCTGTCATCTCTACATATCACCTGAAGATGAAATTTTCAACGATATACGGAGTCAGAGAGATTCGTAGAGATCAAGATTTGGCATGCCATTGCTACAACATTGCTCTCTAAGGAGCTCGACCTATCGAGTCATATTCGATTGAGGGGCTAGATACCTGCGACAAGCTAGCCAAAGAATGTGGAGAACCAATTGATGACCTCATTTCAGTCCCCTTAGCTGATGAAAACCAGAAGCATACGGTCTGAGCGAACCAATTCCACATCGATTCAAAATGCCGCAGATCGAGCCATATAACAACTCGACTATCTGGAGGGTTACAAAGCTCTCATGATATTGTAGGATGCATCTGATGCCCTCCTCTATCTTGCTTTCCTAGAAACTCTCAAGAAGAGTGCGAGGGTCTGATTCTCCAGCCTCCCATGAGGATCGATCCACTCTTTCAAGCAACTAAAAATATAGTTTGTGATGCATTTCAGCAGCTAAAGACTACAGCCAAAGAACAACAATAGCCACTTCTCTATCGAATAAAGAGAAGAAAAGTCGATAAGAGACTATGTGGCACATTTCAACACCAACATGGTTGAGGTCCATGACTTTAATGAGTCTGTCGCTATGTTGGCGATGAAATGAGGATTTAGGGATGAATGCCTGATCTTCTTCCTCAACAAAAACTTCTTGAAGGACTACATCGATCTTCTCATCTGAGTACAAAAGTATGCTCAAGCCGAAAAGAGCGAAGTCCTTCACCTGCAAGGAGGAAAGAAGAACAATGAGAAGAAGGAAAATCATAAAGAAAATCATGCAACCTACAAGGAGAATTATGGAGCTCGAAAAGAGGGAGGAAATAATCGCCCTCAGAAGTAGCAAAGAATGAGGAGCCCCCAATAGCACTTTTATCACTATACACCTTTCTCTGCTCCCGTGCCTAAATCTTGATGGAAATCAAAGGCCGAGACTAGATACACTGGCCAGAAAAGTTGAAGGTGAAATCGAACCAAAAGGATCGAAAGAAGTACTATTATTTTCATCGAAACCATGGCTATAACATCGAGGAGTTTCGCTAGCTAACGGATGAGATCAAGGATCTGATCCACTAAGGGTACCTTGAGTACATCCAGAAAAAAAGAAAAAGCCCAACAGAGTGATCACATCTACCAAGCATCGATGTGAATGATAACCTAGGCAACAACCCAACTACTTGCATCATCAATATGATCTCGAGACTGGTTGGCAGTAGAGGCTGGGGTAAGAGAAGAAGAGAAAGCCGAAGGATCCATTTTGAAGAGGCGATGAGTCTGGGAAGCAAATCTCTCATCCTCCAATGATGTTATTTTTTTTTTCAAATGATGATATAATTAGAATTCAAACTCCTCATAATGATGTTGTTATCATTTTAATAACAATAGCTAATTATGAAGTAAGAAGAATTCTGGTTGATAATGGAAGCTCTATCAATATCTTATTTTATGATGTATTTCAAAAAAAGAAAGTACTCGAAGAATGACTTAAGTAGGTCAATGTGCCACTGGTCAAATTTTCTAGTCATGTGATACTCGTAGAAGGCAAAGTGAAACTACTCATAATTGAGGATGAATCTCTTCGACAATCGATCGTGCTGTTCAACTTCCTTGTAGTCCAAATACCTTCAGCATATAATGCCATCCTCGAGCGACCTAGATTAAATGCCCTGAGGGCCGCAGTCTCAACATATTGCCTCCTCGTCCGGTTCCCGACCAAGAATGAACCCGAAGAGATGAGAGGTGATCAACAACTTGTGAGATAATGTTTCATGGCAACAGTCCAAGGAAACAATTAAGCCCAAGAAAACTCTGCAAATTGAAGCACTAGACCTAAGAAAGGAAGATGATCAAGGCCAAGGTGAACCGATGAAACAACTTGTCAAAGTGATGTTTGGAAATGATCCTGACCGAACTATCAAGATTGGAAGTCTACTGTCCGAATACCTCAAAGTGCGGCTGATAGATTTTCTTCAAAAAAATACCGATGTCTTCACCTAGTCGGCATCCAACATGCCAAGTTTCTCTCCCGATATCATCACCCATGAATTAAATATTGACTTTCATCATCGACCTGTCTGGTAAAAGAAGAGAAGCTTCACCCTAGAAAGGCAGAAAGCAATTGATGAACAAGTCGATAACCTCCTCAAGGCAAGATTCATCCGAAAAATAAATTATCCGGATTGGATCACCAATATGGTCATGGTGAAAAAGGTTAACAGCAAGTGGAGGATATGTATTGACTATATTGATCTCAGTAAAACTTGTCTCAAAGATGATTTTTCTCTATCAAGAATTGATCAATTGGTCGATGCCATCTCAGGCCACGAGTTTCTGAGCTTAATGGATGCATTCTCTAGCTACAATCAAATTCGGATAGCATCCAAAGATGAAGAGAAAATAGCTTTCATAATAGAATGAGGACTGTACTGTTATGAAATGATACCATTCGGATTGAAGAATGCGGGAGAAACTTACCAGCATGCCTTATCAATGAGATCTTCAAGGAACATATCAGCCACAATATGAAAGTATATGTGGATGACATGCTCATCAAGAGTATTGAAGTCGATCAACATGTTGCCGATCTAAATGAAGTTTTCAACGAACTTAGGTGCAATCAAATGAAACTGAATCTGATTACGTATGCCTTTGGAGTGAACTCGAGGAAATTTCTTGATTTCATGATCACTCAGTAAGGAATCAAAGCAAACCTAGAGAAATCTGAGCACTTGTGGAGATGAAATATCCGAACAATTGGAAAGAAGTTCAATACTTAACTCAAAAAATGGCAGCACTAAGTCGATTTATATCAAGATTGGCCGAAAAGTGTCTCCCATTCTTCAAAGCGACAAAGCAGTCAAAGAATTTTGAATGGTCAGAGGAGTGGCGATTTATTTTTGAAGAACTAAAGAAGTACTTAGGATCGGCGCCACTTCTATCAAAACCTATCGAAGGTGAGAAACTCTTTATGTATTTGTCAGTCACCTCACAGGCGACTAGTTCAATTCTCATTCGGGATAAACCTAGTGCACAAAAGCCAATCTACTACACCAGCAAAGTTCTCAAAGATATAGAAACCAGATACATGAGGATCCAGAAAATAATTTATGCAATCATCACTGCCAGCAAGCATCTTCAGCTGTATTTTCAAGCTCACACTATCATTGTACTCACCAACCAACCCTTGAAAGCCATATTTCAGAGATTGGACATGTTTGGTCATCTGAAAAAGTGAAAAATTGAGCTCAAAGAGTTCAACATTGAGTACCAGCCCCATACATCAATAAAGACATAAATACTAGTGGACTTCATCATCAAATACACGATCCCTGAAGACAAATCAAGTTTAAACACTTCAGAACCAGAGATGATTGCACAAGACAACTGGTGGATATTGCACGTAGATAGGACTTCGAATTCTCAAGGAAGTGATGTAGGTCTGATCATTGCCAATCCCAACAGAGTTGCTGTCGAGTACACGTTGAGGTTCAACTTCAGCACAACAAACAATATGGCTAAATATGAAGCTCACATCATAGGATTGAAGATCACTAAAGAGCTCGATGCTGATGAAGTTAAAGTATTTTCTGACTCTCAGCTCATCGTGAGCCAGGTGCAAGATGAGTATGAGGCAAAGGATCTTACGATGTCTAGATATCTCCAAAAGATAATGGATCTCTCGATGAGTTTCAAAAAATGGGATATCCAAAGGATTCCTAGTTCAGAGAATGCCTGAACTGATGCACTATCCCATCTAGCTATCTCCAATTCTATTGATCTGGGATGAAGAATCTACATTGAACATCTAGATATCTTGAGCATTGAAGAGACTATGAGTGTCAACTAGATTGACAAGGAGTTGAGCTGGATGGATCCACTGATCAACTACTTAAGTGATGGCACCATCCCAGCCGACAAGATGGAAGCCCGAAGAATCAAGCATCAAACTCTATGGTACATCCTTCTTGATGGTCAATTATATAGGAAGTCATTTTCAATGCCCTTGTTCTGATGCCTTAGGCCCTCCGAAGCTGATTATGCACTTTGGGAGGTTCACGAAGGCATCTACGGCAACCACATCGAAAGTAGAACACTGGCACACAAGCTACTTCGATAAGGATACTACTAGCCTTCAATGCAAAAAAAAAAAAAAATAGAGAACTTCATCCTTAAATATGACCAATGTCAGAGGAATGCCAACATCCAATGAAAATTGGCATCCCAGCTTACCCCGATATCATCTCCTTAGCCTTTTGCGATGTGGGGCATGGACATCCTCGACCCTTTTCGATGGCATCAGGTCAAAAAAAATTCTTAATCATCACAATTGTCTACTTCACAAAGTGGATGGAAGCTAAATCTTTGGCACATATCACTGAATAAAAGGCTAGAGACTTCATCTAAGAATCAATCATATGCTGATTCGATCTTCCGAGGGTGATCATCATTGACAACGGTCAATAATTCGACAATGTAAAGTTCAAGGACTTTTGCTCTGAAATTCACATCGAACATCGATTCACTCCTATTGAGAACCCTTAATCAAATGGAGAAGCTGAAGTTTCAAATCAGATAATTCTCCAAGGACTGAAGAAGAGACTAGACCAGACTAAAGGACTGTGGACTGATGAGCTCTATAGCATACTGTGGGCGTTCCAAACTATATATCAGACACCAATTAGAGAAACATTCTTCAAACTAGCCTTTGATGTGAAAGCTGTCATCCCAGTAGAGATCGATCGATCTTTCTTCATATAGAATAGAGATCTTCAATAAGCAAAAAAATTCGGATCGTCTTCATCCTGACTCGACCTTTTCGAGGAGGTCAGAGAGTGGGGTCAGATTAGAATGATCTCTTACCAACAAAGGGTCACTCGTTACTACAATTCAAGAGTCAAGCTAAAGATCTTGAAAAAGGGTGACCTTATCTTACGTCGAGCTGAAGTCTCAAAACCAATCAAACAAGACAAGCTAGTCCCAAATTAGGAAGGACCCTATCGAGTTTCTGAAATAATTTGACCTAGATCCTATTGAATCGAGTAGCTAGATAGTACATCTATACCTCAGACTTGAAATTCTGAAAATCTGAGAATGTACTATCAGTAAGTCTTGTTTATAAAAGAATACTCTTGTTTCAAGACATCTATTTCTTACTAAGTGTTATGGGATTGCTCCGATTTACACTTAAGTCACTTTAGCCTATAATATGTATTATGCACAGCAACTTTGTTTTGAGTCAACAGATTCAAAATTGAAAACATAAGTGATGAGTTAAAACTGAAGAAGAAATCCATTTATTAAATGATACCTTTACAAAATTATCGATCACATTCAATCAAGAGAGGAGGACAAAAGAAGACAAAATGATTCATAAATATTCATTTTATTCATTAAAGCTTCCTTACAAGTTTCATTGCATTCTTTGTATAAAGAAAAAAAAAGAAAATTGAATACAAAAAGTGAATCATCATCTTCTACATCCTCGATCTCTTGCTATTGTCTTCCGGCAACCTCCTATCCCTTCAGGTTGCCTCAACGATCGACCTGATTCTTTCGAGACCGCAACCCTCTGCCCTTCACTATCGCCCCGACCTTCTAGTTCCCTAATCTTTTTTATCTCTACATTAAGAGATGCAGTGGCGATGTGATCGTATGCATCCAAAAAAACCTCCCACACCTCTTTACATAGCTGCTTGACATCGATGTCCGTTAATGTCAGAAATACTATGTCGATGTTTGAAAGGAACTCCTTTGCTTTTCCCATACACTTGTTGAAGCCCACCTTATATGCTCAGAAGAAGATGCCTGTGTTCTCAACAAGCGCTCAAAATCTGAATGCAACATTAGTATACTTCTTGATTTTGTCTTCATCACCGAAATAGACGATGTTTCCATAATACAAGCAAGGCTTCTCCAATGTCTACAAGCATAGCATAAATGAGGAAGCAATGCAAATGAATGAGGAATATAGAGAAGAACTTCTCAAAATGAACTTCATTTCATTTCATGAATCTTTTGTTACAAAGTTTTTACAAAAGGATGAAGACAAAAAAAAAATTAAAATATTACAAAGGACATCAAGCTTTGGCATTGACCTTTGGTCCAGGCTGGCCCTCCAATGAGTCAGTCCTGAAGTCTTTAGTCGAAGATGGTCAGACCTCAGCTGGAGCAGGAGAGGCTTCAGCTGGAGCAGGAGCATCAGCATCGGTAGGATCAACCTTGATTGCGACATCAAATCGAACCTCCTCTTTGCATGCCTGGTTGAGAGCAATGTCCACAATAACACTTGCATTCATTGCTTCGGCAGTGGCCATGGCATCCAAAGGTTTGATTGCCTCTTGCGGAGCTGCAGCTTTGGGAGTAGTGGCGTCATCTTCTTCATCATCGCTCTTCGCCTGCTCACATAGCTCGGGACAAGGCGACCGATGTCCATCTCGGGGTACAACTCCTTCATCAAGTCTTGACACTCTTTTATAGCTGATATGGTGTGAAGACATTGTGCCTTCAACAACCTCAGCCTTGAAGGTAGTCAATGCCCTGAAGTCCTCCACTACTTGGACCCTTGTGCGTAAGATCTTGCTTTCAACTACAGCGAGGGCCTTGTCGATCTTTATTTTGTACTGGAGGTGATCAGTCAAGTCCCATTTTCTCTTCTCCCACTCCGTGTTGAGGTTCTCCTCCAGAGACCTCACTTTCTCCCAAGCCTCCTCAAGGTCGAACGTCAGTCGCATCTTGGCACTTTCGGCTTCCTTGGAGATGCCTTTAAGCTTCAACTCGATGGCCGATAACACCTCTTCCACCTCCTTCTGCCTCTCTTCCACCTTTCTCAGCCTCTCCTCAAGAGATGCTTTAGCTCGACCTTGATCAGCTAAGGCTTCTCTTTCGATGTTGAGGGAGTTAATCATCTGTACAAAGAAATAGATGATAAATAAAAAAAAAGAGAGAGGACAAAAGAAAAGAAGGACTAATCGTGATGATGCTAATAGAATTAGCATCTAGTACACCCTCAGCAGTTAGATTCTTCTGTAGTTCTTGATTCGTAGGAAGAATTATAAGACTGGTCAGCTCCTGAGCAAGCTTACCATCTATGATTGCCGACGTATCCTTCTTCACTATCTTCGTTAGAGTGACCATCTCCTCCGAGACGATAGACTGAGGAAGAGGTCGGACAGCTTCTGAAGAAGGTCTCAGACCACCATCATCGAGATGACAACCTCGGCTTTCGATGCAAAGACCTTAGAAACTTTCGGCCTTGGCTCTTCTGCAATCACCCCCACTTCGGGAGACTTCAATTGAGAGGGGCCAGATATCATAATCTTCTTTATCTTTTGGGGCTCAGCTTTTGGAGGTGGACTCGATCTCTTCTTCCTCGATGGCATGACCACAAGATCATCAAAGTTAAGCTTCATTTTTGCAACAATAAAGACAACAAGGATAAGTTAGCAGTTAGCAACTAAAAGGAAGGAGAAGAAAGCAATCAAAAGTACAAAGAAAAGTGACTTATGTTGGGGATTGACGAAGTTGATGTTAGATGTATATCCTAGAAGCTAATTATTGACTGACACATTTTTATTCTATGATACATATTTATACTTAAACTATTGGTTTAATCAATAAAGGGTAAGCTTTCATTTTTCATTCAAGTGTTATGTGTCCTTGAATCATCTTTGAAATTGATGTTATGATATATATTCTCAAGTATTAAGAATTAGAGGCATATACGATCGATTCCTAAATTGCTCTTGATCATAAGATAGTCATGGAGATGGTGATTCATCGAAATAGATCGACACATAGTTCGCTTTCTTTGGGATAGATGAGTCTATAGTCTACAGTGTAGAGATACTAAGTGAAAAGTGTAGATAATTATTAGAGAATAACTTATACTGAGCGTAACCATACGAGAGATCATATGAATTTTTATTTGATCGTCATAATTATCTCGATGCTATAGTTGTGTAACTGATCCTTTGACCTACGGTATTACAGTTGCTCACAGTAAGACTGCTGTAGTTTGACTATACATAAATATTAACTCGATCATAAATTTTTGTAGTGGATATTGGCTTCAATTGATTGAGCTGTGCGAGTAATGTATGCATCTATATGGGATCTATCAACCTTAATAGAGAAGAGTAGTTCTATGAGATTTGAGAAGCTGAATCCACAAGTCTATGGCCATAGTAGTGTGATTAATAAAAAAAAAATTATTTGAAATCACTATTGGACTTGAGCTAATCATATCTATCATATGACTGATGATGAGATTCGACGATTTATCTATAACCTGTCATGTAGTCGGGACTCATAATAGAAGAACTATATCATATATTAACTATACTTAGAGGTTCTATTTCGATTCTGTTGGATTGCCACTACGTATTGCTAGATATCACTGATGGATTATAAGAGCTCAATAAAATTATTTTGGATCAATGATCCTTATCGAGTTAGAGTGAAATTGTTCTAATCCATTAAAAAAAATTTCAGTGATATCTATAATAGAAATCATGGTATGTCTCACCACCAGATAGAATTGAACCTATGGGGTCACACGTGAAGGGAGAAGACTTGGATTGGTTAATAATTGGACTTACGAAATATCAATTTATATGAATTTAGAGAAATCTTATTGGATTCATGTTAACCTTGCTAGCACCTAGGTGAACCCAATTTCTCTTGTAGTTGGTTTACTTATATAATAAGCATTAATCAATTTCTACACTTGATTTGAACGTAATTGAATTTGATTCAATAAGATCCAATGGTTGGATGTTTAATTTATGGCTTGGATTAAATCAAAAAAAAAATTTTGATTTTATTTATTAAGAACCCTTGAAGTAAATTTATGAAATCATGTGGGCTAATTTGAGACTTTATTGGATCCCATATGATGGAACGCCTAGCATTGGGTGTGACTGTAGGTGAGTTATGGGTGGCATCCCATTTATTTGATCCAAATATATTTAAGCTAGGACTTCTAATATGATTAGGAGAAGGGAACTAAATTTAATTAGGACATCCTTATGTTATCTATACAAAGGGCCCTAACCTTACTCCTCTCATTATCTCACTTCCTCCCTTCCTTGTCGCCACCTATACTGTGCCCATCACCTCCCATCTCCTTCCTCTCTCTAGCCCATGCCCTCTCTCTCTGCATCTCTTGTTGGAGCTTTTAGAGGGGTGGGTGGCAATATTGTTTTGGTGACAATTGGTTGGTGCCAAGTTGTTGTTTGGTTTTATCTTCTTCCTCTCAAGTTGTTGGGAGTTAGTTATAACTACTTTTTAGTTGTTGTTCTTTTTGATTACTTGAGAGATCAAAAAAGATTCTTGATTTTTTTAAGAATCAAGAAAGAAAGATCAAAAGGGTTCACAATTTCAAGCCTATTCAGACTTGATTCAAGCCTATTCAGACTTTTGGTTCAGACAAGCAGGATTAAGAGGAGCCTATCCAGGTTAGCTCTGTGGATATCTGTAGAGGCAGGATACTTGTGCTGCTGATTCAGAACCTATTCAGTCCCAGATCTAGGGATTGAATTGGATTCAACCCAAGCTACATGTTTGAAGCAAAGAAAAAGTGATTCAGGTATACGAACTGATTACAGACATTCATTAATTTATCCTAAAATTAATTTATGTTAATTTCAACATATGAACTAGATCCATAGATACTTTCATATGATGAATGCATACTTAGATTAAAAATATTTTAATCTAATTTTTTTACTGTATTTTGGATTTAGAAAAACTTTGAAATCCATATATACTAACACCTGTAGAAAAATAACAGTGGTATCAGAGCCACATGTTCATATATATGAAAATAGCATAAAAATTTTAAAAAAATATTTTTAAAATTTTGATTTTAGTTTATGCAAGAGATGTATATATTTATGTTCAGATCTGAAAAGTATTTTAGATTAGAATTTTATTCATATATGCGATATATGAAAGCATGCATAGATTAGAAATTTAATTTTTGCAATCTGAATTTTTCATATATGTGATATATAATAGTATGTTTAGATCTGAAATTAATTTTTAAAAAATATAAAATTTTTATGTATATGATATATGATTGCATGCATATTCTGAAAGTATTTTGAGAACCAAAAATTTATTTTTATGCAATAAATTTAGATCTGAAATATGTTTCTTTAATCTGAAATTAGTGTGTGCATAAATTGTTGGGCATGGATAGTTTTGCATTAGGTCAATAAATTACATCTTAAGTTATAATTAGATCATATTGGATTGAAATTGATATAGCTATTGCTCAAATCAAGTTAAGTATTGATTTAGATTAGATCAATTGAGCTTATGATTCTACAAGTGTTGTAGATAGAATAGATTAAACCTCATATATAGAATCGAGTCAATCTAAGGATCTAATCCGACTTTACGGCTTAAATCTAATTCACCTAAGCTGTCTAATTGAAATCAATAATCCATTTGGTGTCTAAGATAAACCTCAATTGGTGATTTTTAATTGGGAAGCTACTCATCTAGATAATTTTTTTTACGATGAATTAATGGTGTACCCTCCCATCGATCTCACTTATCTGACCAATTGGATGATTGGGTTCATTAGTTGCTAAGATATTTTGATTTAGCCTATACCAATTAGATCAGTCATGTGATGACTGATTCGATGAGACCTAACCTAAACCTCTCTAATTAATATTAAGCCTTATAGTCTTCCACCGTGTATAAGTGCAAGCATGGTACTGGCATTGACTATTCTCGGCTAGTTACAGTGGTTCAGTTGCATCGAAAATATGCAACCACTCTATTAGCAAAGAGTTGCTCCAGCGTGAAGATGGGATTAGGGTCAATATGTGTTGTCTGAGGGATTCAATGATGGCTTCACACCTGCTTGTAAATGGTAGGTCAGGCTTAACTAAAGAGTGAGGCAATATATGTTATCTGAGCTCTTATGACTTAGAGATCAAGTCGCTGCAATATGCTTAGAGAAGTATCTGGATAAAAAGTTGCCTATGCAACGATGTGCGTATCATCAATAACTGTTAGGTGAGGTGTATGGCATCGGTGGGATCGTAGCATTCATTAAAAATTTTGCATAATCGCATCAGATTTTTGCTTTCCATTAGGAGAGTGTCAAAATCTGAAAAAATAGTGAGAGTCTATTTGCATCTAAAAATTTTTAGAGTAAATATAAATTTTAAGTATAAATATCTAACTAGAATCTCTACTCTCGCAGATAAATAATATCAGCCTCTAACCCACTAGTCTGCATCTTTGAAACCAACCGACTGATCGATACAAATTATAAGGACTGGCTTAGAAACTTCAAGATAGTCCTGACATCTAAAAAGATTGGATATATACTCAATCAGGATGCCCCAGCCTTACTAGCCCGTCCTACGACAGAGCAAAGAGCTGCTCTGGACAAGTGGACGGATGATGACCTTAAGGTGAAGTGCTATGTGCTGGCTCCTATGTCAAACGAGTTACAGAAATAGCATGAGCATATGTCCACTACCCGTGCCATGATCACTCATCTGCAAGAGTTGTACAATGAATAGAGTCAGATCGCGTGCTTCAAATTGTCCAAGTAGTTATTCAATATGAAGATACACAACAAGCAGTCAGTCCACAATCATTGTACGACAATGATCAAGGACCTTGAGGAGCTTAAGAAGCTCGAGCTTAATATGTAGAGAAAATTAAAGATCGATTTGATCCTCCGATCTCTGATCAGTTCATTTGGATAGTTTATTATAAACTATCATATGAACAAATTGGACTGCAACTTATCCAAATTGATTAATATGCTGGTCACTGCTGAGGGTACCTTGAAAAGATCAAGGGGCTCTATTCTTGCTATTGAGCAGCCACCTTCCAAGAGAAAGTCTCAAGGAAAAAAAATAATAAGCCTGCAAAGAAACAGAATAAGGAAAGCAAGCTTAAGGAGGATACTCCGAAGAAAATTGTGGAGAAAGAAAAGTGCTTCCACTGTAACTCCGATAACCACTGGAGGAGAAACTGTCCATCTTACTTGGAGAGCTTGAAGATAAAAAAAGGTGATCAACCTTCTGAAGGTATGCTCATAATAGAATCTAACTTAATGATTTCTTTTACTTTTAGTTGGATATTGAACTCTGGTTCTAGTACTTATATATATACTTCAATGTAAGATCTAATAAGAAGTAGGAGGTTGAGAGAAGATGACATGACCCTTCAGATCAATAATGAAGTAAAAGTTGCTGCAGAAGCTATTGGAATCTATCCTTTTCGATTACCGTCAGGCTTTAGATTTAGATTTAAAAGACTGTTATTTTATTCCTATAGCTAGCTGAAATTTGATTTCGATTTCTATACTAGCTCAGGATGGATTTATTTTTAATTTAATAAAAATTTTTATTCTATTTATTTATAAAATAAATTGATTGCATCTGATCTTTTAATTGACAGTCTTTATCACTTGCATATTGATGCTAATGTAAACTTAAATGAGCAAGTAGTAAGTATCGTAGGCCAAAAGAAATCCAGAGATGAATTTAACCATAAGTACTTATGATACCATAGGTTTGGCCATATTAGAGAAGACAGGACAAACAGACAGAAAAATGATGGCATTCTTGACTTAGTTAAATCTGAATCGATTCCGACCTGTAAACCATGCTTTCGAGAAAAAATGGCTAAATTACCCTATGTGGAACAAGAAGAAAGGATCATTGAGTTACTAGCCCTGGTACATATCGATGTATGTGGCCCATTTGATATGCAAGTCAGGGGTGGTTATAGCTATTTCATTATCTTTACTGATGATCTGTCATGGTATGGATATGTATTTCTTATGAAATATAAGTCTGAAGCCTTTGAAAGGTTCAAAGAATTCAGACAAGAGATAAAAAAAGCAAACGGGTAAATTCATTAAAGTCCTATGATCTGATCGAATAGAAAAATATCTGAGTGCTGAATTTTTGAGATATCTTAAGGAGAATGACATAATCTCTCAATAAACTCCTTCTGGCATGCCTCAACTCAACGAGATATCCAAAAGTAAAAATAAAACCCTATTGGATATGGTTCAATCCATGATGAGGTTCACTGATTTATCTATATATCTTTGGAGACATGCCTTATTTACCGTGATGCATATTTTAAAAATAAGATTTCTTATAAGTTGGTTCCTACTACACTATATGAGATATGGTATAGTAAGAAGTCGGATCTGAGTTATCTTAAGACTTGGAGATTGATAGGATCAAAATGCTGTCGTTAGGACATCGTGATTATCAATCAAATTTTGACTTCAATAAAAATTAAAAATATATAAAAAGTAGTGAGTTGGGTCAAATCCACAGAGAAAGCAAGATTTTGATTTGAAATCTTTGATTTTATAAAAGAAAAATAAATTTTGGAGAAAGCAATTTAAGTCGGTAAACAAAAATTAAAAGTGTAAAAAATAAATCGGGTACTAAGATTTACTAACTAGATCCTAGTATCTATTTATAATAAAAATAAATAATAAAAATTTAAAAAGTATAAAAATAAATTGATACTAAGATCTACTAATTAGATCCTAGCATCTACGTGCAAAAAATAAAAGACAGGAATTTAAAGTGCAGAAAAATAAATTTTATATTAATTAAAATTAAAATTCAAGTATAAAAAATTTAAAAAAAATAATAAAATAAAATAAAAATAAAATTGTAACAAGAATCTGAAGTTGATCAGTCAAGCCTCGTCAGGAAGATGGTTGATGACCTTTTCATTTTTCGTCATACTTCGTAGAGTGAACCGACTTCTCTCCTTCTTTTTCTTGGGTCCCTAAAGCTATTTAATTTTTTTCTCTATTTTTTTCTATACTTTCTACTCAATTTTTCTGCTCACAAAGCTTATTCCCAGACCTCCTATTTATAGATGAATTTTTTATAATTTTTTGATAGAAAAAGAAGTCCTAAAACCCTTAAAAATCATATTAATCTCCTTAGGAATATTTCTGACCGTCGGATCTAGATTGGACCACTCAGATCTGCCTAAAATTCAGCCTTTTACTCATTATCAGGGTCGGATTCGATTCTGACCATCCGATCATGCTTCAGATGAGATCTAGGCCATCGATCAGTACTTCTGATCTCCTATTCAAAGTCAAGAGCATCCTCAGCTATTGGATCTCTTGATGAATCGCTTCTGGACTATCAGATCGCACAAAAGAGTGCTCTTATAAACCGGCAATGAACAGCAATCGTTGGATCTAAGTCGGATTGAATCTCAGCCGTTGGATCATGCCCAGGATCTTTCTCTCATCATGAACCATGTCTATGGACCGCGTGAAGTTTTCTATGGACCATGCCCTGGCTCTGTAGACCGAGCGACCGATCCACCGTACACCGAAGGCTATTTTCTTTATTTTTTAAGATATTTTAGCTTCATTTTCGCTCCAATTTTTATCTGAAAAATTAGAAAAAATATGCATTAAATTTTTTAAAATTTTTTCTTCATTTTGGTGTTTAAATTACTCAATTAAATTAATATTTTTTTATAAATATATCTAATTTTATATTTTTTTAAAATCACTTATTTTTTAAGAAAAATCAATAAATTCATGAAATTAAAGTTTTTAAGAAGATGTTAGCATCATAAATTATCAAAAATATCTACAATAAATGTAAAAATATACTACTTATCAAGGATGTCTAGCTTATGTTAAAAAACAGAAAGCTGGCAAGTAAGAGGATAGATCAGTTGTAGCTCAATTTATAAGGTATCCTAAGAAATCCATTGGGTCCTACTTTTGCTTTCTATATGACCATAATATGATTGTGAGTTGCAATACCATGTTTCTAAAAAAATAATTTATCCAGGATGGTGATAGTGGGAGATTAATTGAGCTTGATAAGAATATCTCTGAAGAGCGATGAGCTATAGATCCTCAAAAATTTATTAATGATGAGCTAATAGTTAATATTTCACTTTCACCTCATAAATCAGATAGAATCTCCCATCCTCCTAAAAGATACATGGATATACTAAAAGAGGATGTAGAAGAAGCATTCCTTGTGGGAGATGGGGGTTATAGTGATGATCCTAGTACTTTTGATGAGATGATGTCTGACATCAATTTTGAAAAATGGTTAGATACAATGAAGTCAGAAATTGACTAATATACTTAAACCAGGTATGGTCCTTAGTGGATCCACTAGAAAAAATTATTTTCATTGAGTGTAAATAGATCTATAAAAGAAAAATAGGTGCTGATGGTAAGGTAGAGATCTATAAGATAAGGCTGGTGGCTTTTAGGATTATAGTCATTACAAAAGTATTGACTATCATGATACTTTTTCACTTGTAGCCATGCTGAAATTCATCTGCACATTGCTTACTATTGCAGCTTACAATGATTATGAAATCTGATAGATGAATGTAAAAACTATTTTTCTGAATGGATATCTTGAGAAAGATATCTATATGAAGCAGCCTCTGGATTTCACATTCGATGATAGTAATCATCGAGTTTGCAAGCTGCAAAGGTTCATCTATGGACTAAAGCAGGCTTCTTAGAGCTGGAATTTTTATTTTGATGATACGATCAAATCATTTAGTTTCATGAAAAATGAAGAAGAATCTTATGTTTATAAAAGGATCAGTGGGAGCATGCTTGTCTTCCTCATACTGTACGTCGATGACATCCTCCTTATTGGAAATGATATTTTCATGCTGACTTCGATCAAGGCTTAGTTGTCTAAGAAATTCTTCATGAAAGATCTAGGAGAAGCATCCTATATCCTTGGATAAAGGTCTATAGAAATAGATCTAGAATGATACTTGGCCTATCACAAAAACTATACATAGAAAAGGTACTGAAGCGATTCAGTATGGAAAACTCCAAAAGAGATTTGCTACCCCTTAGGTATGGTATTCGACTCTCCAAGATAATATGTCCTAACACTTCTAAGAGATCGAGCACATGAGTAGGATCTCTTATGCTTCAATGATTAGGAACCTCATGTATGTCATGCTATGTACTTGACCTGACATTATCTTTGTTGTGAGTGTCACAAACAAGTATCAATCGAATCCTGATGAGGTGCATTGGATAGCTGTGAAGAATATTCTTAAGTACTTACGAAGGATTAAGAATTTATTCTTGATCTTTGGAGGAGCACCTGAATTATGGATTGAGAGTTATACAAATTTGAACTTCATGTCAGATCCTAATAATAAAAAATCTACATCGAGATATGTATTTGTATGCAATGATGGTGCAATCAGCTGGGAGTATTTCAAGCAGAGTATCATCGCAGATTTGACCACAGAGGTTGAGTATGTCACCATTTTGGATGCTACAAAAGAAGACTTCTAGTTCAAAAAATTTATCATGAAATTTGGTGTAATGACATCGGATGTCATATCACGATACTGCACCAACAATGGAGCAATAGCATTTGCTAAGGAGCCTCGATCTCATCAAAAATCAAAGCATATTGAAAGACGATTCAATATCATACACGACTATCTTGAGAAGCAATATATCGATGTGCGATGAGTAGACTCCACGGATAACGTGATAGATCTGCTGACAAAATAGTTGAGCCAGCCTAAAATAAAAGTCCACCTTGAGAAGATGGAGCTTAGATTAATGGCCAATTAGCTTTAGTCCAAGTAGAAGATTGTTAGATATATGTCCTAAAAGTCAATTATTGGCTGACATATTTTTATTCTATGACATATATTTATACTTAAACTATTGATTTAATCAATAAAAAATAAGTTTTTATTTTTTTATTTAAGTATTATATATCCTTAAATCATCTTTGAAATTGATGTTATGATACATATTCTCAAGTGTTGAGAATTAGAGGCATATATGATCGATTCCTAAATTACTTTTGGTCATAGGATAGTCATGGGGATGGTGATCGATCCAAATAGACCGACGTATAGTTCACTTCTTTTGGGATAGATGAGTCTCTAGTCTATAGTATAGAGACACTGAGCAAAATGTACAGATAATTGTTAGAAAATAACTTGTACTAAGCGTGACCATACGAGGGATCATATAGATTTTTATTCGATCGTCAGTGATTATCTCAATGCTACAGTTATGTGATTGATCTTTTGACCTGTAGTGTCACAATTGCTCACACATAAATATTAACTTGATCATAAATTTTTATAGTAGATATTGACTTCAATTGGTTGAGCTGTGCAAGTAACGTATACATCTATATGAGATCTATCGATCTTGATAAAGAAGAGTAGTCCTATAAGATTTGAGAAGCTGAATCCACAAGTCTATGGTCATAACAGTGTGATTAATATAAAAAAAAAATTATTTAAAATCACTATTGGACTTAAGCTAATCATATCTATCATATGACTGATGATGAGGTTTGATGATTTATCTTTGACCTGCCATCTAGTCGGAACTCATGATAGAGGGACTGTATCATACATTAACCATATCTAGATATTTTATTTTGATTCTACTGGATTGTCACTATATATGGCTAGATATTACTAGTGGATTGTGAGAGCTCAATAGGATCATTTTAGATCAATGATCCTTATCGAATTAGAGTAGAATTATTCTGACCCACTGAAAGGAATTTCAGTGATACCTATGATAGAGATTATGGTATGTCTCACTACTAGACAAAATTGAACCTATGGAGTCAAACATGAAGGGAGAAGACCTGGATTAGTTAATAATTAGGCTTAAGAAGTATCAATTTATATAGATTTAGAAAAATCCTATTGGGTTTATGTTAACCTCGCCAGCACCTGGATGAACCTAATTCCTCTTGTAGTTGGTTTGCTTATATAATAAGCATTAACCAATTCTTACACTTGATTTGAATCTAATTGAATTTGATTCAATAAGATCCAATAGTTGGATGTTTAATTTATGGCTTGGATTAAATTAAGAAAGAGTTTCTTGATTTTATTTATTAAGAACCATTTAAGTAAATTTATGAAATCATGTGGGCTAATTTGAGACTTTTTATTGGGTCCCATATGATGGGATGCCTAGCATTAGGTGTGAATGTGGGTGAGTTATGGGTGGTGCCCTATTTATTTGGTTCAAGTATATTTAAGCTAGGACTTCTAATATGATTAGGAGGAGGGAACCTAATTTGATTAGGATATCCTTATGTTGTTTATATAAAGGGCTCTAGCCTTACTCCTCTCATTATCTCACTTCTACCCTTCCTTGCCACCACCTTTACTGTGCCCATCATCCCTCCTCTCCTTCCTCTCTCTAGCCCATGCCCTCTCTCTCTTGGCGTCCCCTTGTTGGAGCTTTTAGAGAGATGGGCGGCAACATTATTTTGGTGATAATTGGTTGGTACCAAGTTGTTGTTTGATTTCATCTTCTTTCTCTTAAGTTGTTGGGAGTTAGTTATAACCACTACTTGATCGATGTTCTTCTCGATTGATGTTCTTCTCGATTAGTTGAGAGATCAAGAAAGATTCTTGATTTCTTCAGGAATTAAGAAAGAAAGATCAAAAAGATTCATAATTTCAAGTCTATCTAGACTTAGTTCAAGCCTATTCAGACTTTTGGTTCAGGCAAGTAGGATTAAGAGGAGCCTATCCAGATCGGTCCTGTAGATATCTGTAGAGGCAGAATGCTTGTGTTGCTGATTCAGAACCTGTTCAACCCCAGATCCAGGGATTAAATTAGATTCAACCCCAATTACAGGTTTAAAGCAAAGAAAAAGAGATTCAGATATGTGAATTGATTACAGACTTTCATTCATTCTTCCTAAAATCAGTTTATATTAATTTCAGCATATGAACTAGATTCATATATACTTTCATATAATGAATGCCTGCTTCGATTAAAGTATTTTAATCTGATTTTTTCATCATATTTTGGATTTAAAAAATTTTGAAATTCACATGCACTAGCACCTATAGAAAATCCAACAGTTGATGCCTGCATCGAATAGATCTTACTCAGTCAAAAGATTCTTGAACTGGGCAGCTGGAATTCTGATCAATTATTGTAATCATCTAAATCTATTTGTGAAGGATCTTTCTTAAGATTTGGCTCTAACCCGAGGTTTATCCCAGGTGGTCTTAAAGCTCCAAGAATGATCCGAAGAAATGAAAAAGAATCTATTTTTCTAATTATAGACTGAAGATGGAAGATCGGCTACAATCTTATACTTTGGTTGAGGTGAGAAATACCATCGGTCCTTATCATATGGATGCATTTTTAAAGTAAAACAAGATCGAAAAGCGAACATTAGGGAGAAATCTTAATGATGTCGCAGATCAAGATAAAGGCTATTAAGGATCTAATCCAATTTGGAGCTATTTGGGTGGGAAGAATCCTATAATAGTCTAAGAGGCTGCAGATAAAAGGATGCAAGAAAAATCAAAGATTAGAAAGAAGTGCCTCCTCATAAAAGGTGACACAACCTTCCAGAGGTTTTAAAATTCTATCATCCTTATCTGAAACCACCAGCCTAAACTCAAAGAGAATGAAGTATTGAATTTGAAACTTTCTCAAGTCTGATTCAGTGAGATGGGATCCTTCATGGTCGGGTCCCAAGGATGCCCGACCCTGACCACAACGACTCCATCAGAAGCCTTTGGAGGAGCTACCTTGGGAGGACTTGGGGACTCTAGACTATTAACCAACCTAAGCCTACGGCAAACCATGGAATCCAAAGAAAGAAGCATGAAAATCAAAAGAAGACGAAAAATAGGGACCTAAGAAGCCTAAGGAGCCGAAGAACCTAAGAAGAAGAATGAGGAACCAGTTAGAAGGAATTCCTTACTAAAGATTTAATCAAAAAATACTCAAGGATTCTCTAGAAGGAAAAGCTCCGACAGCAAGATCTTAAAAGTAGAGTAGCAGCAGCAATGGCGAAAAATGAAAATAAACCTCAGACAACTGAATTAATATGATGACCTCCGATGGCTAAGATCTTTTCATTCTCATCTAATACTTGAAATATTACCATGTGGCATCATCTGGTGGGCTAAGAAGACATGCAAGAAATCATTTCTTTTGAAATCATCACAATGCTTCAAAACCCACACTAATATTAATGGCAAAAAGGTTGTGTCAGCCACCTTTTTTCAAAATCAGGTGGCGTGCCACCTTTTTTGCCATGATTAGCAATAACTACAGAATGGTAGGTGATAGTTCTGTAGTGAATATTGTGTCATTATAGGCTCCGAATGGTGGTCGGACTCAGGAACACTCGATGATTGTATATTCCAATCGAAGACTCACCTCGGTAGCAGCCCGAAATAAGACATCATTGCTTCGAGTCATCATAGAACTCTTGTCACATCAGAACAAGTCCAAGGTGATATTCAACTATTTCAACCTCATCAACTAAGCATTGCAGTGATAGAAAAGCTCACTTCGAAGCATGACTTTGAAATTCAATCAATGAACTACTTTCTAGTACGAATACTTCAGATTGTGAAGTGGAGGGCAAGTGTTGGACCATATTTGGTCCACCTAATAAGATGTCTAATTTTTGAAGACATGGCAAATACCTGACATCATGACCAATCGATCTAAAACATGTGATCTGAATGAGCATCATGTGATCCGAATAGCATCATAGACATTGCCATTAGTCGATCTAGGGCTGAAATCGGATTAGATATGGATCAGATACCAGCAAATCCATATCCATATTTATTTTGTCTAATGAATATAAATATAGATACGAATATTATTTGGATGTAAAAATTTATATCTATATTTATTTTAAACAGATACAGATACAATTTGAACACTAAAAATATAGATATAATGACAGATATAACTTAGATAATTAAACTTTATGACTACAAATCAAAGATATTATTAAATAGATAATAAATCAAGTTAATAATATACTCATATGATTGTATATTTTTTAAAAAATTAATAAATATTATATAAAATTATATAGGATATATGTAGATTCGGATATTCGGATACAGATCGGATAGTCATCTATCCATGTCCATATCTTTTTTTTTTATGGATATGGATACGGATATGGATATTAGTCAGATCTTCAAATTTTTATCCATATCCAAATTGATTTTGATATAAAAATAAATTCAAACGGATAATATTTATACCATTTTCATCCTTAAATCGATCATTTATAAAAGATCGACAGCTCGACAAGATCTGTATCATCAGATATCATACCATTTCTGCCCCAATTCTCTGTGAGCCATCTTTTGTTTCTGATGCTGCAAGGAAATTCTTGGTGCACAAAATCTGCTGAGTTGACATTCTATTACAACAGCCCACTACTTCTCCAGACATGGACGGCAGGCTTTATAACAACCTACTGACACCCACTACTCTAGCTCTAATAGCCACTACTCTGGCTCTGATAGCCACTAACCGCCTAACAAATTTTTCTATAAAAAAAAAGATAGAAGAAAACAAAGGGATCTCTCGACTCGACTCTCGTTCTCACTATCTTCTATTGTTCTCCCTCTCTAACTATCACTAACTTAACTATCGAAGGGTCCCCTACCGGAGAACCCCATCTCTTTCTCCAACGTGTAGACTTTCTTTGCAGGTGATGGAAGTCCTGATTTGATGCCTGCCTACTCCAGCGAAGCAGCAATCTGAGCTATCCTGTCCTATGGCACCCAGTCGGAGAGGTGCAGCAACAGAAATGTATCTTCCTTGGTTATCAATCTGGAGTAAAAGGCTATAAATTGTAGTGTGTTGAGCTTGGTTAAAAATTTATAGCCAATAGAGATATTACCTTTGATGAAAAATCTATACTTAATTTGAGAAATAAGTTAGTTGCTATAAATAAAGATCAGTGTTGATAAGCAGGTGGAGCTTGAGGTTAGACATTCAGTTCATCCATCCTAGTATGATACTTTAGTTCAACCAGTTCAACGTGATGAGCTTGAGATTGTTTATAAGAGAGATGCCCACCAGAGGCGTATTAGATCCCCTTAAAAATATAGATATACAAATTTGATCTCTTCTGCATTATCTATGGCAAAGTCCATTAAGGTTTAGAATCCTATCAGTTATTATGAGACCATGACTAGCAATAAGTCCGTATAGTAATCTATTGCTATGAATGAGGAGATTGAGTCTCTCTATAGAAAATTGATATCAAAGCTCATAAAACTATCATAGGCCAGAAGATTGTTGGGTGCAAATAGATCTTCAAGAAGAAAAAAAGAATCTCAGATGTTGAAGCAGCAAGATTCAAAGCATGCTTGGTTGCAAAAGGCTATAATCAAAGGAAAGGTGTAGACTTTAATAAAGTTTTATCTCCTATTGTGAAATATAGCTCTATTTGTGTGTTGCTTGTCATTGTTACATTATTTAACTTAGAGCTTAAGCAGCTTAATGTCAAGATAGCCTTCTTGTATGGGGAGCTTGAGAAATAGATTTACATGTAGCAAGCAGAGAAATTTATTGTTCAGGATAAAAAAGATCATATTTTTTTATTGAAAAAAAATCCTTGTATGGTTATATATCAAAAAATTCTTGTATGGTTTGAAGCAATCTCCGAAGCAATGGTATAAGCGGTTTGATACATTTATGCTTGGGCATGGTTACTCTCAAAGTGACTATGATAGTTGTGTATATCATAGAAGGTTTTTAGATGGTTCTTTTATTTATTTATTGCTCTATATTGATGACATGCTCATTGCAGCAAAGAATATATCCGAGATTAAGAAGTTAAAGGCACAGCTTAGCAATGAATTTGAGATGAAAGATTTGGATGCGGCAAAGAAGATTTTGGATATGGAGATTCATAGGGATCGATGCATAGCCAAATTATTTTTGTCACAAAAAAAATATATTATTAAGGTGCTTGAACATTTTGATATGCAGGATTGTAAATCAGTGAGTACTCCACTTACAGCATACTTCAGACTTTCAGCTACTTGATCTCCACAATCAGATGAAAAGGAGAAATATATATCACATGTTTCATATGCTAGTATAATTGGAAGTATCATATGTGCCATAGTTTGCATACGTCTAGATATCTCACAAGCAGTCGGTATCGTTAGTAGGTATATGAGGCATCTAGGATAGATCTATTGGCAGACTGTGAGATGGATTTCATGCT
Organism: Elaeis guineensis; assembly: GCF_000442705.2. Classification (NCBI taxonomy): domain Eukaryota; kingdom Viridiplantae; phylum Streptophyta; class Magnoliopsida; order Arecales; family Arecaceae; genus Elaeis; species Elaeis guineensis. The sequence goes on along the minus strand of NC_025993.2, from coordinate 14,738,145 downwards.
ATTTGAGAGGCACTATGGATATTGGTTTGACATGTGATCAAAGTTCAGACACTTGCAGTAGTGTTGTTGATTATATAGACTCTAATTATATAGGTGATTTGGATAAGAGGAAGTCTCTGACAGGCTATGTCTTTACTCTTTCAGATTGTGCCATTAATTAGAAAGCAATTTTTTACAGTCTATTATTGTTTTGTCTACTACATAGATAGAGTATATGGCAGTGACAGAAACAATGAAAGAGGCTATTTGGTTGCAAGGTTTGGTTAGTGATCTTGACTTAAAACAAGATGTGACTACTATTTATTGTGACAAATAGAGTACCATACATCTGACTAAAAAATAGATATATCATGAGAAGACCAAGTATATTGATGTCAGATACCACTTCATTTGGGATGTTATATCATAAGGGATTATTACACTAGAGAAGATTCCTATGGCAGATAATCCAGTAGATATGATGACCAAGCCATTTACTACTCTTAAGTTCAAGCACTGTTTAGACTTGTTTCCTATTTTGAGATGCTAAGCTAGACCCTTAGGGGCATATTGTTTGAGAAGATGGAGAGGAGTTCATTATTTTGTATTACAACTTGATGGGACCCAAGTCAGGATAAAGATTTATTGATCATGGCTTGAATTTAATAAATTTGATGCAACCTATGATACGAAGCCAATTTATTTTAGACTTTTTTTGGTCTATTTGACTATTTTTGTCTTTTTTTCTTTTTGTTTTGAGGTGTGGTGGCTATATATATTGTAATTACACCTCTTTCGTTATTAAAGACTATTTTTCGTTATTTGAGCCACCACATACTCTTTATACTCTATCCTTTTTGATATAATGAAATCTCTTTCCATCTTTATTCATGGACATAGATCAAAGATCGAATCACGTAAATCATTGGATCCAATTTTTCTATATATATGATTGTTTATTATCATTTTGAATTTTATACTAATTAACAAATAATCATACAATAGCTATCATGCCTTTATTTTATTTTATTTTTTTTGATACAGGGATGGGAAGGGGGAAGACCAGCACAGTAATCTCTTTGACAAGGCCTCTGTCCTATGAGTGAAATGTTTGATGCACTGTGCCAATGCTTAACCGTTCTCTACCAGTCGGTGAGTACATCACCATCCATGCCACTACAGTTACCAACATAACAGAAAATGATTCCCAAGCTTCCTCATGCTATGACCACCAACAGTGATCAACTGCAGAATTATTTTACTTTGGCATTTACTTGAGATACGAATTGTGGCCGCTGTGGGGGTTTTGTGAGGGGGGGTGCCAATCTTAGCCCATTGCCATTAAGCTGCCACCGCAGTGGCCATGCCTTTATTTACTCCCATGCCTCGTTGTTGCTATATATTTACTTTTTTTTTCCCACTGGAACTATGATTTTTTAACTTATTTATCTTCATAATTTTTTATAAATATATTTTGTATTTTTATTTGATAGCAAATATAATTGTTTAACATAAACAACCAAATATTTAATGGGTCATGTCTGAGTGTATCTGCGTTCTCTGGGACACTGGGGAGGTTCGTTCAATTCATGTAATAAAATAAGTACGAATTCCGGAAGAAAAGCTTGGCTCGACTCACCGAGTTGATCACATAATCAACCTCATCATTGTATAAGAAAAGAACCGGAAACATCCAACCCCCAGCATCCAAATCCAAACCCACTCAAACGCACTTTAATTTTGTCAAGTTTTGCCTAACCCACTGAAGCCCACTATTCTTTTTTTAAAGTTTTCTATCACCGAGTACAGAAGAACTGCAGTGAAAGAGATTATTCGTGACACATTTCCGACCATTGCTCTCTTTTCTTTTTTTTTTTTTTGATTGTGGTCATGAGTGTTTCGCTGATTGTATTCTCAAAAATTGTAGGAATCATTTTTTTTCCTAGTGGGAAACTATATTTAGCTGTCCCTCTAAGAGTTCCAACTCAACAAACTGTTATTTTTTTCTAAAGAATTAATTACTGCCCCAACCATTATTTCTTACATTGAGAGTACATATGAATTGGATTGATCTGGACAATTTGAGTCAAGATAGCTTGCTTTAAACTGTTGGTTCATTGAACTTTTTTTTTTTTTTTCCTTTCCACAATCACACAAAAAGAGCAGCAGATAACTAGATACATTGCGCAAGGACAGAGTCCTCCAAAGATTATTTCAGATTATAATGATAAACTCAGGATGGTGGCTTTCACCTTTCAAAACCTTCAGCATAAAGACTTGAAACTTAGCAACTCTAGATTCGAAGTCCTTTTATACAATATTGAGTTAATTTATTCATCTAACCCACCAACCCAAATGAAATCTATGTTAAGTAAGCAGTAATAGAGCATTGATATTGATCAACTGCTATGGATACCTATGTTATGCAGTGATGTTAGCATGGAAGGCCAACCGAAGAAAAGAAAGCTTTCATAATAATGGGACTAAATAAAGTCCACACAGATTGCATTGCAGAGGCTTTTTCTGTGATGCTAGTATCTTGCTCAGGAGTCCCAGTGAGAGATGGATTTGGAGATGGGGTCAAACCATTACACATGAGAATTATAAAGCTTGGTTTGGTATTTGTTAGGCATGTAAACTTCCTTAAAACACTGGTGTTCCACTACAAGTAACCCAGAATTGGTCATTTTTTGTTGACTATTTTTTAATTAATACATATGAATACAGAAAAAACATTATTTATCCAACCTCAGCATTTGCTTTGCTGACCTTCTGTTCCCTACTCTTACCCCACAGTACACTGTAAAGGCCTCCAACCATCAAAGCACCGCCGATAACACTGCAATATTTTTTAGAAGGGAACATAAGATTTACCTTCATAGAAGTAAACAAAATTCAAAACCTTGAACTCAACTAAGCATTCTGAAATCACCTTCCAAGTTTTATCTCTTCACCTAAAAAAATTGAGGTGCATGCAATGGTGATAACAAGAGACAATGGGATGGACATTGCTACAAAAACAGGGCCCTTCTTGTTGATGCACCAACTTTGCAAGTACATTGCGATGCCAGTGACAAAAATACCCTGCCATGAATTCTTCCATTACTCAAATGAAGCAATTACAAATGGTAAGGACCATGCATAATCGATGTTTGTCATTGAGAAAGAAGAATAAAATGTCCAAAATGTGAAATTAATATTGCTAAGAGAAATAAAGTAGTATACAGAAGCATTAAGTTACAAGATTTCAGAAAATAAAATAGAAATATAGAAAAAAAATGAATTAATATGTATAAATTTAGAAGATTCTAGGGACTGGTCTACAAAAAAATCTTTAAATTTTTAATATAATCAGTTTTGCATCTCCAAGTCCTTCCCAGTCCTTTTAAGGGCATATCTAAATGCCAAAGCTGATCATGCCTGAGCATCCAAGCTCTAACCTACAATTCTGGAGTGAAAGTAGCCAGGGAGTGGTAGCTTTAACATTTGCAGGACATGTATCAATGGCATGCAGTGAGTGTGTGGAGCATGTAACTCATACTTCATCCAAATCATCATAAAAAAAATAAGAACTACAACTTTTAAAGGATTTACATTATAAGCCACTGCAAGAAGACCCTCGTCCCAGTGCAGCTTCCAACTAGACATGTTCCTTTCAAAGACAATGGCTACAAGAAAGGACTGAAATGTACTGAATAGGGTAGCAGAAGCTGTGAAGAGAAGTGTTGAAGGGTACTCCCTAATTATAAATCCCTGTTCAACATTTCAACAACAATTAGTATCATTGCAAGAATATACCGAGAGTTTGACAGAGAAAACAGAAAGTTGTTTACCTGTAATACCATATATAAGGACCATGCTATTGCTGCACCGGCCACGAGGAAGGTTCCCTTCATCCATATATTTCTTGACTTGGTATCAGAAATATTATTGTTACTGGGTACAAGGATAATGGGGTGTTCATGGCTGAAAGATTTTAATTGTGGACCTTTGTAAAAAGCTACGAACATTATGCCGGCAATGCAAATTGATACTCCAATGACCTTGGCGATCCCTGAGAGGCTCTTTAATTTAACAATCTCGATCCTATTTACATAAATAATGATTTTAGGAAGCAGCTTCTTGCTTGGATTCAGAGCTTGCCCAATCTAAATAAAATGTGTTTTAATATTCTATCAACCAACTAGGAATACAGGTAATAGTTTTGACTTGAGGTCTGGTGAAATTTGGATCAAAATCCAAACATCAATGTTGTGCAGTAAACTTAGTTTGCAATTGCCATACTACTTGTCATCGTACTTGGCATAATCAATAATCAAGATCCAAGTAAAGAGTCAAGGTAGGAAAGGAATCATGTTTTTAAGTAAATAAAAAGCTATTTTAATGCTCCTCATAGGTGAGGAGTTATATCAAACAAAGTGGTTACTTAGTAGATGAAGGGTTGTATTTTATAAAGTGCAATTAGGGCTTAGCCTAGAAATAAGTGAATGAGAATTAGGGTTTCTTAGCCTATAAATAATGATATATTTTAGCCCTTTTTTGAAGAAAAATCAAAATTGTCTCTGACCTTATATCTCCTCTTCCTTCGTTAGAGAGCTTGTAAGTGAGGAATACCACCATACTTCTAAGTTATCAAATTCGTATCAGAACCAAAGCCATGGAGTTTCCTCCAAGAACAACCAAAGAAGAAAATTGTCCAAGAAAAATAAGGTGAAATACCAGGGCCATGGCAAAGGAGAATGCAAGCGACAATCTCAATACTAAATATATTAATATGTTCGAAAACAAAATATCTCTACTATTTCGGGCGAGTATTTATCTTTAAGCCAAAACCTTTTGTAATGAAACTTAATGTTGTCCTATTATCTATGAAGGGTTTTTTTTTTATTTTAACTATTTTTTAGGAACCATATGCCTTCTAGAGTAGCATGGCTGCATGCGATGTTGGAAACTAAAGCATTACATAATCCTCCTCTCACCGCTCAATGCCAATTTGAAAAGGAGAGAAGAGGCACTTCCTTTGTTTTTAAAGGATAAAAGGCTAAAAAAATCTTACCAATAATATTATAATCTACCGCAAGAAAAACACCTTGACATGTCATAACGACCCATACTAGTAAGCGGATCGATCAGTCATTCATACTGCTCAAACCATGTATAGCAAATGTGCAAGTCTGTGTCTATGTGCTACAAGCTAAATATTTTACATGTCTCCAATTTCAAATTATCAAAGCCCTTTAATTCCTAAGTATTTGGGTTGAATAATTATTTTACAATCTTTTATTTTTTTGGTATATAGAGGGCTCACGCCTCAACTGAGAAACAAAAACACAGGCAGGAAAACTATCTAGGAAAGCAAAAGGTGGTCATATCGGCAGAGCCGATCCTAACATGTTTTAGACCTGGGGCCAAATGAAAAAAATGAAGCCTTCTCTATTAAAAATTAACATACTTTAAACATTAATTATCATTAAAAAATTAATCTACATGCAATAATTTATTATAGATATGTTCGTTAAGCAGTATGTAAAACCCATCATTAATCTATATAATTATTTTTCTTGTTATAATATTGTAGAAAGCTATCCTTGCACCCAATTGGAATATCAATGCAGGGCCTGGGGCTTGGGGCGGTCGCCCAGTTCGACCTGCCCCAAGGCCGGCCCTGCATATCGGTCACTATAAGAGACCGAACAGAAAATGAAAGAAGAGAAGATGAGAAAACACCCTAGTCAACATGGAGTTTTGATAAGAAATCTGCAAACTGATTAGCTACTCTATATGTATGAGAAATGGAGAAGAAGTCTAGCTGGGAGCGAATAATTAGAATGTCTATCAGCAAAGGATGAGAAGAGGAGCACACGTTATGCATGGAGTGATTTCTAGAGTTTTTAATTGAAAATTCAGATGACCATAATTAGAGAATCACCTTCAAAACCTATGCGCCTAAATCGAAAATAAATAACTACTATTAAAAGCCCCCTCCAGACAATCTGGAACTCTATCTCTGGCACCATTGATGCAATCATAGCAGCTGCACCGGCATACAGAACAACACCATAATGATGTCTAACAAGCAAATCAGCTGAATACTAAGTCCACGGTGCATGAAAATTTTAAGGGTCTATTTGGATATCTAGCAAGAATCATGCTTGTTGGCCTGCCTAGCCCGGTCTTCTAACGTCCATCCAATTTCCAGCTGAATCCTAACCTATAATTTTATTGGTCTATAAGAAGACAAAAATTCTATGGAGGTCATTTTCTTCTCTCTCTCACGGAACTCGAGCTGGATGGATGTTGAATTGATACAGGTCACAATCAAATCGGCTGCCCAATCTATGAATCCAACAGAAAATTTAGTCTAGTACTGCTGAATTATTCTAGCAGGCTCTAAATGATTGCAGTAGCCCATGTCTTTTTTATATATGCCAATGTCATTATTCACCTTCAAAGAAATTGTCGTACAAGGCTAATGGCTTGCAGCCTAAATAATAGGACTCTATGGGTATGCATGCTGCCTATTGTTCCTTTTTTCCTTTGTTCTTCAATTTCTGAAGTTTTGTGAGAGAAAAATTGTAGACGGTTTTCTTCCAAGCAACCATTTAACTCTAGATTTAAGTTGAGGAGGTTTGTCCGGATTGGTGGGAAAAATAACTATGCTTAATAGAGGATTGCTAGAGGTATAGCCAGGCAGTTTCACTCCCATGCTTATGTAGTGTCCATCTCTCAGTTTATAATCATATTTCATTTTGATGTAAAAGTTTCATTACTCTGAGAGAATAAAAAGGAAAGTTTCCTAGCCATCAAGAAATGAGATCGCTTGTTAGAATGCTTGTGCTTGGGAGAGATTCCATTCTGATTCATCAGATGATCATGGCAATACTGGTAGATTTTGAAAAAAATGAAAATATATTATGCTGCTATATATGACAAAATATAAATTTAGAATTCCATCATTCATACCGGAGCAAGACTGCTAGAAAGAATGTGATTACAGGTATTGTATTTGCAATTGCAGATGCTACCGTCGCCGAGGTGTACTTGATACCGATGTTAGACATGTTTAAGTTGATTGTCAACCTAAAATCAAAATAATTTCAAAATCTCTATGAAAGAAAACATTCTGATAAAGGAATAACATATCAACAAGAAGTAATTAGTAGCTTATGATAGTAATACCCAAACAATGATAGCATGAAGATCTTGATCAACAATTTGAAGGGAAGGGGTGGAGCAGTTCTCCTAAGCAAAAGAGATCAGAATTTAAAACTTCAGGGATATATCATTTGGAATGAAAAATTTAAATATGGAGATCTATGTAACCTCTCAAAGAAGATAGCCATTGGAGTTAGAAAAACAGCTGCTATTGCTTGTCGATAGAAAACAAAGACAAATGTGTTCATGCCTCCATCGAATGCTACCTTAGAGAGAATAGCCATGCCAGTAAATAAGAATTGAATAAGAACAACTGCAATGTAAGGCTTCTTCCCTGCCATGTTGGGCAAATTGGCATGGAGCCATTCTTGTGGGCTTAAACAAATATATAGAGGAATTGGGAAAAGCCTACAGTAGAGAAGAGGATTGTAGGTGAGATAAGTATGTGGTCTCAATCTATTCTTGTTTATCACTTCATTCTTTTTCTCATAATCTTTTTCTTTTTCTTTTTTTTTTTTTGGTAAGCATAATCTTTTTCACCTATCCAGAGAAAAGTATTCTTATTCTGAATGATCTGTGGCACCAAAAGCAGCATATCTGGAGTGTGGAAAGGTGATGACTACCTCATAGGCATGCTCATGAGGCATCACATACTGGGATACTATTTCATGCATGTTACCTGACTGTCAATCGCTTAATGCTTCATTGTTGTGCTGGGATGAGCACATGGCGATTGCTGTTGATAAAGAGATAATATTAACCGCACCTAGAGTGGCTGCATGAATGAAACTAAAATTGGACAGTGTGTGGGGATGCCTCCAATTTTCTCTTTTGGAGTTTATAGGGACTAGGTAAGTCACCTCAAAGGTGGATATACTTATCAATCAAAAGCAGGAACAAGAGAATCATGGAGCTAGTCTATTTTTTTTCTTGTCTGTGCTAATGAAAGAGAAGGCCGATCATTGTTGGCAGAGTTTATGCAGTTTGCTGTTTTCACCGTCCAAAAACAGGAGGTCACATGTTGTGTTTGACTGTGATAGAATAGTTGAAAGCACTATCAAACTTTGACACGAGGAAAAGGGCATTTAATGAGTAAGTGGGAGATAAATTCTACCCTATCCATGGGGAGTCAACCTGAGCTTCCTTACCGATCTTTTCTAGCCAAAACTACTCCAGTATGAAGTTTATTTCTCAAAGCAAGCCAGAGGAATACCTTTTTTTTTTTTTTGGAATGGCAGTCTTTCAAATAACTTTATAGTAATGACAGATTAGACCATTATTATTGATAAACTTGTAGCAGGAGTCAACTGAAAAAGCATCATTAATTCTGAGTAAGCTTCCGAGTCGACACATCAACAATCCTTGTAGGCCTCATGTGGGAAAGGGTGGCCTGGAGAGTTTCTAACCATGCAGCTTACCATCTAATCAAATGGCCCCTAAATTTGATTTTCCAAGTGATATATCTCAATGGCCATTAAAAACTAGCTTTACAATTCAACTTCAAATCTCTGGACTTGAGGTCATCAAAGAGATGGGATAGAGGTGTAGGGCTTACCTAAGAATCCTCCCAAAATTAAATATTGTCTAGCTTGAAAAATAAACAATTCCGAAATGCATCCACTGATTTTTATACTAAGTCTTTTTTTACATAGTATGCACTTTTTATTTATTTCCACCTGAAGTTATCTGATTCTATTATGAATTTTCAAGCCCACTTTGCAAGGAGAGCAAAATTCATCAAATCATCAATATTTTTTATGCCCAAGCTTCCCTGCTCTTTAAACCTACACATACTATCCCAATTAACAAGGTAATAAAATTCACTGATAGTCTCTTTTACCTTCCATAGAAAAACTCGACACATCTGATCAATTCTCTTTACCATCTATTTTAGAATTTAAACACTGACATATAATAGGAAGATAATGCAATTAAAATTGAATTAATAACGTAACTCTACCTCCTCAAGATAGTAACCTTTCCTTCCTTGTAGCCAATTTTATATTGATTTTTGGAACTTTTGTGTCACAAAGAGGAAGACCCAAATAAAAAGAAATGAGCAATTTTTACTAATTTAGATGGATCATCAAACTTGATGCGGACCACTTTCACCATACGAGGACTCGATGTGGATGACATTGGCAACTACGAGTAAAGATAGATAAAATCCAGGAGTAAGACCCACCACGTCAAGAAGTTGAATCATATACCAACCTTCAGTAAGCTATAACTTGATTATACAATGTTTAATTGAGATGATCTTTTCTTTCAAATTAGATATCTTTGTGATTTACAACTTTGCGTTAGCTCCTAAAGGTACTAAATCGGGCCAAAATTCCATCGTTTGGGTCTCGAAATAGATTGATCAAAATAAAAAGTTTCTTTTCAGGAAAGACTTTGATCGAAGGTTATCTTCTAATATGTGAAGACTTAAGTAAAATTATGGAAGATAAAGTTAATATAAAAGTTGAGATCTATCTCCTATGAAATTTTAATTTTTTTCATGATTTTTTATATTCATCATATTGTTTAAAGATATATTCCTATTTAAGCTAGAAAGAGGAGTCCAACCCAATTTGTTCAATGGTGAACATCCTTCTAACAAAGAGTAGTCTAACCCAAACTATATAAGGATGGATCTCATTATTATAAATAGGGGCTATGTACCTAAGTTTATACCATGGAGAATTAATTAATGAAAGAAAGAAGAGATTTAAGCCATACTTTTGTAATTCTTCCATCATCTTTTTTCTTTTAAGAGATCTAAGTTAAGTGAATTAAGAAAAAAAAATTTTCTCTTCGATCAGATTAAGTTGGTATCAGAGCTTCGGTCCTCTATATCTATGGAAGGTTTGGAAGCACGAGCAATACAAGTAGTTAGAAGAAAGGCTATTTATGCTTGAAGTATACCAATGGACAAAAGGTGAGTATGACTACTAATTTTTCTTGATGGATGATAAGATGAAAGAATAACTCACACAACTAGAGGAGAAGATTGCCCAATTCACCCACGTCATATCTCACTTGGAGGCGCCTTCAACACAGGCACTAGTAACTCTTGTAGCCAAGTTGGCTCTTATGTCTAGAGATCAAGATCTATCATCTAGAAAGGAAGACCAAGGTTAGAACCCATCTCTAAGCAAAGCCAAATTATTCATATGTGAGGTGGGGAACCAAGTATTTTCCATCTTCAATTCTGATTTAGCAGGAACTAAATCCCCTAAACAAGGAGAGCTCTGATTTAAGCTGATCATCAAATTTGAAGTAGACTACTTGGACCATTACGAGTATCCAAAAGGATCATTAGACTCAATGTAGATCACTTTTACCACTATGAGGACTCAATTTGAATCATATTGATTACTATAAGTAGAGCTGGATAGAATCCAGGAGCAAGATCCACCATATTAGGAAGCCAAATTATGTGCCAACCTTCAGGAGACTCAGGAGGCTATAACTTGATCATTCGATGTCTGATTGAGATGATTTTTATTTTTCAAAAATTGGATAGCTTTTAAGATCTATAACTTTAGTTTACCCCTTAAAATGGCTAAATCGGGCTAAATTCCATCATTCGGACTTCAAAGCGGATTAGTCAAACTGAAAATTTTCTTTTTAAGAAAGATTTTGATTGAAGATTGTCTTCCAATCCATGAAGAGTTAGTGAAGCAATAGAAGAAAAAATTGATGTAGAAGTCATGACCTATCTCCTATAAAATTTTAATATTTTTCATGATATTTTATATTCATCTTATTGTTTAGAGATCTATTACTAGTTAAGCTATAGGAAAAGGAGTCCAATCCAACTTGTTTAATTGTAGACATTCTTATAGAAGATAAAAGAGTAATCCAACCCAAACTATATAAAAGTGGATCTCACTATTATAAATAGGGGCTATGTATCTCAGTTTATGGTATGGAGAATTAACACTACAAGAATATTCATTATTAGTGACAGCTTATTAACCATCACCAATAAATGTAATTAACGATGACTTATTACGACGGACAAGAAAACCGTCGTTAAAGGGTAAAGAACTATTAACGACGGAATGTATTGTTACTAGCAACAATGTTAGCCGTCGTTATAACTCGAACGGTATTTAAATTTTAATTATTTATTTTTTCATAAAAAATATAGAGGCGACGGTGTTATGCTTGTTAGCGACAGAATAACTTGTCATCGCTAATAATTATCGGAGCCCTAAAATTTTTCCTTTCTTTTCGATCGATCAGTTTCTCCGCCTCCCCCCTTCTTCCCCCATCGTGCTCGTTCACCTAGCATGCCATCGAAACCCCCATCAGATCCCCCATCCCCATGTCGCCATCCCCGCACAATCGGATCCCCCATCCTTGCACTGTCGGATCCCCCATCCCTGCTTCGTCGTCGATGCATCGTCGGAAACCTCATCGGTAGGCCACCATCCCCGCACCATCGAAACCTCCGTCCATGCATCAACTGCCCCATGTCGTCGTCCCCTTGCTGTCGGTACCCCCATCCTCGAGCACTATCGAAATCCCTACATCCTCACTGTCTTCCCTCGTTGTTCCCTCTTCTCCATCGATAAGAGTGAGTAGTAGCGACGGTGATGGTGACGATGATGGAGCTGTCACCACACACCACTATTGGTAATTAAGTTGCATTAATTAAGTTTAATTTATTGATAATTGAAAGATATGTGGGCTTAAGAGAAATTAATTATATATTTTTTTCTTAATTAATTAGTAATTGATAAGACCTTTTATACCTATTAGTTGATGGTAGGATGTATTTATTATATAAGCCATTCGAAATAATAAAATAATCATTTAACAATTATCTTGCATTTGTATATACAGAATCCTTAGGTAGTGTACCATGGACCGTAATTAGATGGACTGTCGAGTAGTCAATGAAGTATTTTTTATTGAATATAGAGGGTGTAGAGTACTTCTATAATCATACTTTTGGGAATGCAGCACTCTTACATAAAGGATGGGCTCATTGCCTTTATAAGAGACATGGCAATAGAAAAATACTTGATAAGGATATAATGACGGTCTATTTATATAAGAGTGGATTTATACCCAAATATAAGTATTGGTACCTGCATGGAGAGATGTAAAAAATAGTTGCAAGGGTTAGAAGTGAGCAGGACAGAGACACATATAGAATGATAGATATGATTATGGACATGACTGGTCCTGAATTTAACTGAGATGTGGAGGACGATCCAGAAGCTGACAGTGATGATTTATATCGTATGCTGAGAAATGCTAATGAACCACTATGGTCGAAATGTAAAACATACACTATAATATCAGCTGTGTCAGAGTTATTGAACTTGAAGGCTGAGTTTAATATGACGGTAAATTATTATGATAGGATGGTAGCAATCATAAAATGCTATCGAAGGATAAAAAGCTTGTTGGGAGCTTCTATACTTCAAAGAAAATAGTGAAAGGATTAGGTATAAGATACGAGAAGATAGATGCATGCCGTAATGATTGCATATTTTTTTATAAGGAGGACCAACTGAAGAGCTCATGTGACATATATGGTAAAATCAATTTAAACCAAGATAAGATGATAGAAATTAGAAGGACATACCATACAAGGTTCTTCGATACCTTTTCCTCACTCCTAGACTTCGAAGGCTCTACTTGTCCAAGAGTACTATCAAACAGATGAGATAGCACAAAGAAGAGATTTGCAAGTACTCCGATATAATGAGCCATCCATCGGATAGTGAGGCATGAAAAAAATTTGATGCTTGCCATCCTTTATTTTTTCAAAAATCATGTAATGTCCAACTAAATCTATCTACTGATGGATTTATACCGTTCAGTCATACAGTGACCCCTTATTCATGTTGGCCAGTTTTTATTACTCTATACAATCCGCCACTTGGGATGTGCATGAAATTAAGAACATAATATCTTTTTTACATTAGTCATTCCTGTACCACGATATCTTGGTAGAAGTATTGATGTATATCTAAGGCCTCTTATTGATGAGCTAAAATTCTCATGGTCCGATGGCATATATACTTTTGATGCATCGAAGAAGTAAAATTTTGTAATGAAGGATGTATTAATATGGACTATTAGCGATTTTTCTACTTATGGGATACTGTCAAAATGGAGCACTCATGAAAAACTATCATGTCTCTATTGCATGAAGAATATAAAATTATTTCAACTTGAGCATGGTCATAAAACCTGCTGGTTCGATTGTCATCATCAATTTTGCCCTAAGCATCATCTTTTCTGAAAACAATAAGACAGTTTTACGAGGAATAAGATAGAGAAGGACCATGCATCCCTGTGACTTGATGGTATGAAAGTATTTTATAGGATCTCCCAACTGGATAAAGTCGAATTTGGCATACTATTTGATGAGCAAAAATCTCAAAGATTCGATAGAACTTATAATTGGATGAAGCACAGCAGCTTTTAAGAATTACTGTATTGGTCTATTAATTTGATCCATCATAATCTTGACATATGCATATTGAAAAGAATGTATTCAATAATATTTTCTGTAATATTCTGGATGTCAAGGGCAAGATGAAGGACAACCCCAAGGCTCGAGTAGATATGAAGAACATATGCAAATGAATATCTAAAGATGATTGAGGTATCACCAGAAAAATTTCTGAAGTCAAAAGCATCTTATATCTTAACAAGGGAGTAGTTGAAGGATATATGTGAATGGTGTCAAAATCTTAAATTTCTATATGGTTATTCAAGTAATCTAGCCGGTGCATCAATGTCAAAGATTGTAGGTTCTACGAGCAAAGAGCCATGACTGCCATATCTTCATGCAACAATTACTCCCATTGGCTCGATGTGATCTCCTTCCCAACTCCATATAGAGTACTTTGATCGAGCTTAGTCTTTTCTTTGAAGATATTTGTTCTATCAAATTATCCATCGATTACATCTTCAGTCTTGAGGCTAGCAGTATAAAGATCATATGCAAGTTAGAGAAGATATTTCCTCCTAGCTTCTTCAACTCCATGGGGCACCTTGTGATTCATTTGGGTTATAAAGCTAAGGTGGGGGGACCAATGCAATACAGATGGATATATCTATTTTAAAAGATACATACACAGTCTCAAGAAGAAAGTAAAAAATAGGGCCAAAGTTGAAGGTTCTATAGTGGAGGCTTATATAATTAAAGAAATTTTTAATTTCAGTCAATACTACTTTAACTCTAGTTTGCAGATAAAGCTGGCTCAAGTAGGCCAAAATGATGATCGTGGTGATGAGGGATTAGAGTGAGAGATCTCAATATTTGCCTATTCTACTCATAAATTTAAGCACAAAATTCATCGGATATTAATTAATATTGAAATTCGATAGGCAGAGATATATGTTTTGCTAAACTATGAGAAGATCGATCCATATATTGAGTAAGTGTCCATCTCAATCCCAACTTTTCAATCACTTATTACATTGTACTTATCTTATGCATGTATAGGCAATACGATGAGATGCTGAGATGAAACAATCCGAGGATAAGTGAGCAAGAAATTTCTACTCAGTGCTTATAAAACTTTGCAGATTAATTCCACCAATTGGTAAGTAACCATTGTCATTTCATATATTTTAATTTCTCTCAATTTATTCTTTTTACAATATACAGGTCACATAAGGGGACAAATCCATACCTAAGAAGCTAAGACAATTAAGTTACAGATCAACAAAATACGTGATATGTTATAATGACTATAATGTAAATAGTTTTAAATTTCACACCTAGTAATATGAATATCATAAGAGCATAATGAACAGTGATGTGTGTATAAAGGGCAACTGGTGGGAAGAGGTGGAGAGTGACTACTATAAAATTCTCGAAGAAGTGATCAAGTTGACCTACCTTGGAGGTAATAGTATTATTCTATTTAAGTGACGATGATTTGATATTGATAGTGGTATGAAGGTTGATTCACGGCACAAGCTTATTGAAATCAAACATGGATCAAAAGTATATGTCAATGAGCCCTTTGTGCCAGCTCAATAAGCTATTCAAGTATATTATCTTTCTTTTCTATTAAGAGAGAGAAGAAGAAAAGATTGGTGGGCTGTGTGCAAAATTAAGTCTCGAGCTATTCATTACAAACTCGAAGAAGAAGAAGAGCCTTATTTATCAGAATGCTTTCAAGAGAATAAAACATTAGGAGTTCATCAGCCTTTAATAGATACAGAGTTGGATACTCCAGAAATTCTCTTACATAATAGCCAACATAAGGAGATAGATCATACTGAGTTTATTTTAAAGGACAATCCTATCCAAGAAGTAGAAGAAGAAAAAGAATCCAAAGGGTACCAAACTCTAAAAAGGTCGATGAGTAATGAAAAGTATATCAAACTCCTATTATGTCCTTTTATTCAAATTTCTAACATTCAATAAACCTTCTTATTGTCAATTAGAACTTGCAGGAAAAATCCATATGGCTATTGGACTTAGATATCTCAAAATATTATGAACTATCACTTTAGTCCTAATTAATACTGAGGGCCCAAGATTGCATAATTAATCTGTAAATCTATTTATTTTTATTTTCATATATTACATGATGACTACTTCTAGAGGATAGAGCCATGCTAGTCAAGGAAAGGCTCCAGAGGATAAAGCTCTCGAGAAGAGAGTTCTCATGGGGCCAGCTCATATGGTCTATGGCACCCACACCACTCGATCAACTCTAACACTTAAAAAAAAAATTAGATTATTTTATTATTTATTATCTAATATAATATTTTTTTATGATATTTTGCTACTCTCAAATTTGGATGATGTGGAATCTCCATCGACCCCACAATCACATGGAGCAGTGGCCAGCTCTCAACCTCAGCACCGTAGTAGAGGACCCGCTCAGCTCGCAATACCTCCAACTTGGTCAGAGGATAAAGAAATCATCTACATTCAGAGCCACTCATACATACTAGATTTTTTAAGAATATGTTTAAAGTTTAGTCATTTTAGAATCAACATTTATTATTCAAAGCCTGGGGTGTCCTATATAGTTACCGGGATCATCCGACGATTGATGCCAAGGTTGGTAAACGAGTTCTCCAATTGGCTATCGGAGGCTCGTGACGCAGCCTAAGAGATGTTCTTGATAAATCAAAGGTGTTTAATTTTTAAATTTGCGATACATTTATATTCTATTTATTAATACATGCTTGTCTATAATTACAGGAATACTATCGATTCAAAACTCCTCAGGATAAGAAGGCTGACCATCGGACCTTTAAAGAGGTAGCCACACATAGGCTCTGGAATGGATTGTACAACCTTAGATAGTTCATCATGGAGTTCTCCAGTTTCAAATCACCATCGAATTGAAAGTCTTTCACAAATCATTGGATTCTAGAAAACGTATGGGAGGCCCTCTATGACTAGTGGAGCAATGAAGACTACTTTGGTAGACAACAGAGGGCCTGACAGAATCGAAGTACCCAGTAGAATCTAATCAAGCACACCAACGGCTTTGTTGGCACACATATTATAGCAGATAGATTGGTAAAAAAACTAAACTTATATTAATCTCATATTTAATTGATCATATATATATTTTTATTAACTTATTTTTATTATTTACTTATGGTAGACATAGCAGTTGAATCTTGTACCAGAGCAGCTACAGTTGTGGGAGGCCACACACCAGTCTAGGAGGATTGGTGATTACTTAGATTTTAAGTCCAAATAGATCGCAGTAACTTCAAATATTATTTATTAAATTTTTATATATACTGATATGTATAATAGTATCAATAAATTTTTTAACTATATAGACGGATTATGCAGAGTACATCATAGTGTGGCACGATGAGGATCCATCCTTTCAGCCCCTCCATGATCTCAAAGGATGGCTCAAGGCCACCGAAGGGGTGAATAGGAGCCGGGTCATAGATTTCAGGCATAGCTTCAACCCTCAAGTGGCTCGCTAGTCCTTGACGTCCTCTTCTCAGGCCTCGATGACTCAGATGTAGGGTGATACATATGTCGAGGAGGTCGTGTAAAGGTTTTTTTGCCAGCAACCTTAAAGCTTCTGAGATACCATCCACGAGATGGTTGTTGAGATTCTCTGAGACCCACATCTGCATGATCAACTAAG
This sequence comes from Elaeis guineensis, assembly GCF_000442705.2. Taxonomy (NCBI): domain Eukaryota; kingdom Viridiplantae; phylum Streptophyta; class Magnoliopsida; order Arecales; family Arecaceae; genus Elaeis; species Elaeis guineensis. The sequence continues at coordinate 14,720,905 of NC_025993.2, read as the reverse complement.
CTCATTGTCATAGACATCACAGTAAGTAAATCAAGCAATATAAATAAACTTCTTTACTTATTTTAAATTTTTATATTTAAAAGCTTCACATAATTAGGCTTGAGTGGGGGAAAGAGATATAAGGGTTAAAAGTCAATCTATCCATTCGATGGATAGATCGAAGGTGAAGATATATTTGTTTCATCCAATTAAATATATAGAAATAATCCATTAGAAAATCAGAAGAGTATATCGAAATATACCCATCCACAATGGTTTAGGCTTCAAGCAAGAGGGAGGGGGTACTCAGGGGGTTAAAATTTAATCTAACCATCCAATGGATAGGTCGAGGGTATCTATAGCTCTGTATCATCGAATGAAATGTATAAAAATAATTCATTCGAGAATCAAAAGAGTATATCGAAATATACCCTTCTATAATGGTTTAGGCTTCAAGTAGGATGGAGGAGATATCCAAGAGGTCAAAATTCAATCTAACTATCTGATGGATGGGTCAGAGATATTTATAGATCCGTATCATTGAATAAAATATATAAAAATAATTTATTTAAGAATCGAAGGAGTATATCAAAATATATTCCTCCATAATGATTTAGGCTTCAAGCGGGAAGGAGGAGATATCCAGGGGGTCAAAATTCAATCTAACCATCCCATAAACGGTCAAAGGTGTCTATAGCTCTATATCATCGAATAAAATATGTAGAAATAATTCATTCAAGAATCAGAAGAGCATATCGAAATATATTCCTTCATAAAAGTTTAGGCTTGAGATGGGGAAGACACTTTAATTTTATAGTTTCAATTAATTTAGTTCTAAAGTTTTTAATAATATTTTTATTTTTTTCATTACAGAATGCTGGGATATTCAGCTCTCATACACCTACTGTGCAGAGGACGTACAGGAGTAGGAGAAGGGGAAGGAGGAGGATCTTTGTTGAATATTTTTAGTTTTGATGTAATATATTTAATTTTGATATTTGAACAATGTTATCTTGTATAATTCGATAATTCATACTTTTTATATAATATTAATTTTTTATTTATGATGGTGATAGTAATTGTTAGTTGTTATAGTGTATGCAAATATATGTTAGTTGTTAATTTAATTATAAAATATTTTAATAAATATAACTGCTGGATTTATTAGAAAAACTCATTATTAGCGACGACTAATCCATCACTAATACCATCGTTAAAACATCAAAGCATAAGCAAGTGACATGTGTCCAACGACTATTCACGATGGCTAAAACTTATTAGCGACAAAATATAGCAGTCGCTAAATATTGATACCACAGACAATTGACATGTATCCTTTATTAATAGCAACGATGAACAATTCATTAGCAATGAGATTCCACTGCTAATATATTTTTAATTTTTTAATTTAAATTAGAAAACAATCGGGATGATATTATAAGCGACGAACTTACCGTCGCTAATGACTATCACTAATATGCATATTAGCGATGGTGGTTCCTACCATCACTAATAATTATTTTCACCATCCAACTTTTTTCTAATGATTTATTGGTGACGGTCTTCCATCACTAATACTATTAGCGATGGTTTTTTGATTTTTAGCGACAGTATTTGGCCATCATAAATAATCAATATTCAACAAAAGAGATGAATTTAAGTCCTACTTTCATAATTCTTCTATTATTTTTTCTTCTTTTAAGAGATCCAAGTTGAACGAGTTGAAGAAAATCTTTCTTCTCTCCAATTGGATCATTTATAATTCATCAAAAATGTGAATCCATATGCTTCTCTTTCATCGATGTTCAAAATCCAACTGAACTTGAGAAGCTGGTGTCATGCCCCAAATTTGGAGCATAACATGGCTATGGTACCATGATGTACCATCCATGATAACATGAAGCCAACAATTATAATCTCAAATAAATATAAAAGATCCAAGCATCATCTATTGAATTTTCCAAGAAAATTCAATAAAAGATGCATCAGAAGATCAGTTCTCTGAATTTTCCAAGAAAAAGGAGTTTATTATGAGAGATCGAATTCTTGCCCCTCAAATACTTTGGGTTTCGTCTCTTCAAAATATTTCACACAGAGCGATCGACATTCAATTTATGTCTTGAAAACATAGGATACCTAATGAAGTTTTTGATTTCCATCTGATCCAATTTCCCAATACTTCACGCAGGGCAATCAGGTACCAGGAGACGCAGAACAAACATTACCTCAATCCTCCATCGGTATCAGCCCCTTGTGAGATGCACTTCGACGAGTAACACTTCGTGCGGTTGCGGCATATCCGGTGAATTTGTTACCGCATTCTCCACAACAAAGTTGCCGGTTTTTATTGGTGTGCCTTCCCCGGTACTGGGATTCCAGTGAGCCCTCTGGCAAGCATTTCCGGTAGCACTCGGCATGGAACTCATATCCGTCCACCATGGCTCTTGTTTGAAACATACATTTAATTACAGGTTCTTCCATTTGAAATATTTTGGCATGAGCAACTTCTTTACATCCCCTCTCGCATAATCATTTATCGTTGTTCCATGTAGTATACCCTAGAAATAGTTCGACCATAGTGATCCCATCAATTCCCACAACTGATTAGGTATGATCGAATGCTTCCAATTGTTTTCGGTCTTAAATAACTACCTGATACAGTACACTCCTAAGGTGATCTAATTAAATAAATATAAAATTATCTTTCAAGTTTATGGTGAGGTATTAATAAAGTGACCAGTGTCAAGAACCATAAGTACTCGATCTTAAATTACTACAGTTATATTTCAAGCCTATAGTAGGGCACCAATAAAGTGGGTCCAGAGCACTATAACCTTATATTCAATTATACAATTTAATTATATGCTTGTTAAGTATTATAATTAAAAATTATACTCTTTTATAAAATTTAATGCAAATAATTACCAAAATCCATCCAAGTCAAGATCAATAATATGTAATACAAAACTTCAAACAAACCACAAATGTATACTTAACAATTAAGTATATAATATGCCACTATCAAAAACACATAAATCAAAATTATCGATCTACCAAATAATTTTTTATACAAATATGTGATCAATGTCTAGAAATTCTTATCTCTACTATCGTCAAACTAAACTCACTAAATTTACAGTCTAGGTGTCAAGAATCCTACACGATATTCTCCGATTCAGAAAATTATTCTCCTATAGAATCCAATTTCAATATTTAAAATTAAATCTATAAGGTAAAATTCATATATCTTGAATCCTCGACGAAAATGCATCAAGGGTCTATCCACCAAATCCCCTCTTCCACAAATCCCTCAGCCTAGCTAGTAAAAGAGAAGAGAGAGAAAGATTGAGAGAAAAGAGAGGAAAAGTGAGACAAGAAGAGAGAAAAGGGTGAGAAGAGAAGAGAGATAACTCTCTTTCTCTCCTTCTTTAAAACAGGGGAATTCCTTCCCCCTTCCCACTCCTTGCCAATCAAGAATTGGAAAAAAAGAAAAAGAAAAAGAAAATTAAGAAAGAAGCACATCAACATATATTTGATTCATTTATCAGGCAAGATTCATTCCTCCTGTCATCATTGTTATCAGAAAAATAATGTAGCAATTACTTGATGGCTTGATGGCTTTGATATTTTCTTTGCGGACATCAAATCGAGTATTGGTGCAATTGTGATAAAAGGTTTGATTAATGGAGGTTTTAATTAGCTGCCGAACCCACTAAGCAGCCATTCTTTCACCCCAACGAAGGCTTGACGACAAGTAGATAATGCTGATATCCATGTAGGCCTTTTGCCAATGGCGACAAATCAAGCGACCCAGTGTCAGGCCACGCATTGAGGCTAAAAATCCCATGGAAGTACACCACTGGCAAAGTGGCCTCGGCCAAAATGTCAACTTTCTTTATGCAAAGACCTTTCAGCTTTCCTTCTGCTCCCTTATTTATAGGCAACACCATCATGTCTATCTTTTACCCTTATCCTTCTTTTGTTTGCGAGATGCCTATATATGAAGTCACTTGCATGGAATGGACCATTTTCGATCACAAAAAGAATAGCATTTGGGAGGGGAAAGAAGTCGTGCAGAAATTATAGCATTTTTTGAGAGAATCTTGTTTTAACCTGGTTGATGCATCTTATCTTTCTAATTACACGCCAGATCTTGTTCATGACCAACATTTGTAAAGGATCCTGCCATGCCACTCATAGTTGCTGCTAGAGGGATTTATTAAGTCCATACTGATTGCTGGATGTTCACGCATGTTTAGGGAATCATTGCCTAAATATGTCGTGAACAACACATTTTTTTGTTCTTATGCAAGGCCTCTCTATAGAAAAGACTGGGCCATGCATGGGCAAGACAATGTTGTGCTTATAATAGATAAAAGATATAACAATCTAAAATGAAACATGGACCCTCCAAATTACAGATCCATACCATTAATCATGATCTAGACATAAGCTTAAAAATCAAATTTACATATGGTTTTTGGTCTCTAATATATGTATAATGTGTGTGCAAAAGTGCATTGTCTTAATGGTATATATGAGATTATGTTATGTTATGACAAAATATCAAAATCTATATTTTTAACGATACATTTTTTACCGCATACAGATTGTGATCAACAAAATATTATCGATTTAAATCTATATCATATGTTAGTGTAACAGTTATATATCTTTCAGTTTGGACATATGAAACATAGATTTGGGATCTCCAAAAGATGCAATCTTTTTTACTTCTAGATATTTTCATAGGCATATATCATAATCAAAGAGGTAGATCTTTTGCTTAAATATGACATCATTGATCATGAAACCATTAAATATTTTACCAGATATTTAACGTTAAGTTTGTAATCTGATTCACACATACAAACATACATATGCATATTATACGCATGCATGTATATATATACTATAATACATGCAGACATCTAATTTTTTTAACGAGAAACACATATTTATTTGCACATACATATAAATATATATTCATGCATATTTATATTTCGAAAGAGAGCCAATCCTTCTTTAAAAAGTATTTTAGTAAACTAATAATTTTCAATCATTCATTGGTTAAAGGGGGGAAAAAAAAAAAAAAAAGGGTAACCTCTCCTCCATGCCCTTCTTCCTTGACATTCCTTGTCACTCCGCTGCCATGCCACCTCTTTCCCCTCCCTCGCCGCCAACAACCCCAATAATCTTGAATCTTTATCCTCTTCAATTCAAGACCAAACTAATATGGCAAGGAAGTTAAAAGAGGAGAGGAGGCCTTGATATCAATATAAGGAAATGATGGGGTTGAATCAAGGGTTTTTAGTTCAAATCAGATATAGGTCGAATGTTCTAACCTGAATCTTAAATTAATTTGAGTTGTGATCTCCACTAAAAATTTTCAAATAGATGGCATCCTTAATTTGAATTTTTATATATGAAGATTTTGAAATTCATTAAAAAATAAATGGTCTCTGGCTCTTTGATTTCAGATTTGATTTGGTTTTCTCAATGGCAGCTACAATTTTTTATTCAAAGCCATTCAATTTTGATTTCAATTTCGAAAGTGGTAATAGATTTCAAATTTGGTTTCAATTTTTTCATTAATCACACCGAATCTATCCAGTTGACATCCCTAGATCAACCCAAAAAAAAGTTCTGAACCATATCTTTTATTTAAAACTTTAAAATAAAATTGAGCGTGATATTTAGAAAAATACTATGGAAACACTATATATATCTTTATTCAACATTTAATACAAATAATACCTCCTCATCGGCAATGTCCAATTGGGTTGTATATGTTATATTTTAAATAGATCCTGTTCATCAAAGTCATTTCCCTTTACAATTTATTGCCCAGGATCTTCAACCTAGCAAATAGTTATAACTATACTATTTCTCAACTTATTCATTTGAAGTATACTAACATTGCTATTTTTTTTTTTAAAGTAATAGGAGAATGAGCCTCCCTTGTTTTATTAATAATGATATTTACGGAGGGTTGTAGCTGCAAGTAGGAAGCAACTAAGAGGGGTACAAAGAGAGAATAGTAGGAAAATCGGTGGTTTCCATGCAGGAGGTCGCATCGATATTTTAGTACAGTGCTGAGAGAGTCGAACAAGACCTACTTCTAGGCATCTAGGTTTTTAACAATACTTCGCGCCTCTATTTTGGTGACATCCAACTTACGTGGCTGGGTTCTTCGTCACGTGCGTATGCATGAGCTTCGCATTGACCCACTTCGAAAGCGCTACAACTCAAACGTACATTTAGCCGATTCGTAGTTGCCCCGCAACCATTTACGTGTTCACCCCAAGTCCGATTTGCATGGCTACAGATTCCGCGTCCGCCTTTTGCTTCGCCAGTGGTGCTGCTGGTGCAGTGATCATTTGATCCGTGAAAAGCTTGCCTGAGATTTATGTGGATCCATCATCCGGATCAACCATATGGTACGATCATATAAATCTTACAATGATAACTTAAAAATTATGTAAGATCTATAAAATATATAAAAATTTTAAATAAATCTGTAATAACCCAGCAATCCAGACCAAAAAAAAAAAATCTCGAAGCATGTGAGTGACACGTGAGATAAAAAGAGGAAGAAGACTTCGAACCGGAGTCTTCTTCCCTCCTGTTTTCGATCAGATCAGGGCCATGGGAGTCCCGAATAGCGTAGAAGAGCTTTTCTATAAAAAGCCCTCTTCCCTCTCTTAGATCTTTATCGTAGATTGTTAAGAGATCGCCGGCAATCAACCAAGATTTCTCAAGGGTTTCTCTGTGGGTTGCTGTCGGAAAAAGGGTCGTCGGAACTTTCTTTGGCCGTCAGAGCAAGATAAGATCCCCTCTCTCTTCTTTTCTCTTTTTTTTTGCTAGCTATCTCATCACCGAAGCATGGCGGGAGCCGACAAGCCATGATTTTATTGGTTCAAAACTTAGCAATCTCTATTTTATTTTGTTTTCTCCATTCACTGCCGGCAACACCTATCGTTGGGGCCGTCACCGGAGTTGTGGTGTTCGCCGCCGCTAGGAGCCACCATGGATGGCTGGCTCCGATGGTTCGTGGCTGTGCACGGGAGAGGAAGAACAAGAGAAATAAGCCCCTCTTTGGAAGAGAAGCAGAGAAGAAGAGAGAAGAGTTCTTCTCTCTCTTCTCTATTTAATAATAAAAAATAATAAATTAATAAATTATCTAATTAGTATTGATTGATTTATTTATTTATTTATTCTCATTAGATGAATTATGGGGAATTCAAAATAACAAAAAAAAAAAAAAGCCCAAGACCGAAAGGGGGTGGATCCTGTTGAATCCTAATAGAGAGTTCTAAAAAATTAAGTTAATTTATTTGATTTATTTCATAATATTAAATTAAATATATAGGAGAGTAATCCACCAGACAGGAGGAGATCGAGTAAGGATTTTGACATCCAGATCATAATTTAGTGAGTCCAATTTATCGCTCATCAAGATAAGAATCTCTGTACATAATCATCACTATATATGCTATTTTTACCATTGCATTTGTATTGTTGGTTTTATATGGTTGGATTCATGTTTATGGATTTACCATATTTGAGATACTATTGTTTCTTGTATAATTTTTCAGTATGAGTATGTTATATCAATATATATGTGTCAGTCATTGATGGTATGATTATATAAATATAATATACTTATATTGATTACACTAAAAAATTAAAAATTGATTGATAAAATTAACATGTACTAATTGGATGGAAAAGATGTGGTTTGGACTGGTCTCATCATGTAGAACAGCCTCCACGGACTTATGTATGAAAATTTAATCCGATAAAGATCGAGGGATAGTCAGTCAGGAGCTTATGTCTGGGACAGCCCCTATGAGCTTACGTGTGGGAATGTAATCCGAGAAAGATCATGAAGAATTTGATCCGAGAAAGATCATAAAAACTTGATCCAAGAATAATTATAAAAAGTTAATCCAAAGAAGATCATAAAAAATCAAACTGAATAAAAGATCGTCGCATGATCTTGATTAGTCTAAAGTCAAAAAGTTAAAGGTTTTCAAACTAAAATTATAGAAAGGAGAAAATCGATGTTAAGATCAAATGGACTTATGTTAAAATAAAAAACCTTATCTGATGGCATGTGATGGTCCATTCCTTGATTATGTGTTCGATGCATGTTTATACCAGTATTTGAGTTATTTCATATATGTGTTATGAAATTTCATGATTTCATATTGATATATTTATTGATATATTTTCAATATATTTATTATTCTGGTATAGATATATGGTGATTTTTACTGAGTTGGAAAAGCTCATATCCCTATGTTATTTTTTTCAGAGACTCCAAAAGCTTAGTTCAGATGGGTTAAGTGAGAAGTCAAATACTAAAACTCTTAGTACTTAGTTAAATTTTCTGATACTATTGGACATTTGAATACTTATAATTGAACAAATTGGCTATTTATTTTGATGGATCGACTTGGTTGATATGATTGGTATTTATTTGATTATTTTGAAAATTTTTGAATTTAAATTTATTTTAGACCTTACATGATCTCTAGGGTATCAATCTAGGGTTCATGTGGCCGTGTCACGTATCCAAGCCGAATGTTGCATTCAGGGCATGACAGAGTGATATCAAAGCTTAGGTTTAAGGTCATTAGGGACTGTAACATTGGTGATATCAAAATTTTGGATTATGATAAATAGTATAATAGAATGGTATCAGAGCCTAGGTATTAGGATCCTAGGATTAAATTTGAGGAGAGTATACATGGGTAGACCCCTAGATTGAGTAAAATTAATATGAGGCACATTTTTGCATGTGTATAGATCATTAAGACTAAAATAACTTGGGAAATGCTAACAATAACCTATGTAGATTGTTATGGCGCGAGGGAGTGACTGTGGGCATAATAGAAGACCTACTCGATTCGCTGATGACTCTAATGCTTGGGAGCCTTCTACGCAGCAGGAAGATGCCCCATCCTAGCTGATTAGTAATATACCGCAACAAGACCATCCTAATGAGCCCGCTGAAGTCACTCGAGGGATGGAAACCCTGGATGAACCTGAGATTCAGCTCGAAGAATAAATTACTGCCTCCCAACTAATGCAAGTATTAGTTCAACAACAAGCTGCTGCTAGAGAAGATATGAAAAAAATATTAGAGGCGCAGCAGGGACAACAACAGCAGATCATATAACAACTAATATAATAGCGGTAACCTCAATAGCAACAAAGAGTTGAAAATCAATAGAAGCATCAAATCAATTTGATAGACTTTAAGAAGTATGCACCACCAGCATTCACAGGAACCTCAGACCCCATGGAAGCTAAAGGTTGGTTCAAAGCAATAGAAAAAGTGTTTCATGCCTTGAGATATCTTGATGAGGAGAAGGTCACTTTCGCCACCTTCATGTTACAAGGCTAAACAACCGATTGGTGGGAAATAGAGGTTGGAAAGCTAGGACCAAATGATGCACCTTTCACATGGGAAGAATTCAAAAGGGTCTTCTATGAAAGATATTTTTCTCAAAGCATCCGACTTTAAAAGTTTACAAAGTTCGACCGACTAGAATAGGGCAACATGTCGGTTGCTTAGTATACAGCTAAATTTGAATAATTATCTAGATATGGCCCTGCACTAATTACTAAAGAGGGTGTTCGAGCCAAAAAATTTAAAAATGGACTTAAGGGTCGAATTTAGCAACTAATGACTATGTTTGAACTATCCACCTATAAGAAAGTTGTTAACAAATGTTTAATAATAGAGAAGGGACTTGATGATGCTCAAGCTGTGAGACAGAAAAGTTTGAAGAAAAGAGGCCGATCGAATGAGTCTCCGAACCAAAATGCCAAAACTTTTAAGCCAAAGACTCCAAAACCAAACTAGGTTGCTACTGAAGGTAAACCACAATCTCAAAATCTCATTCAATGTTATAGATGTGGAGGACCCCATCTTAGGCGGGATTGCACATGGCTGGGAGGAAGGGGATACAAATGTGGACCAGATGGCCATAAGGTAATTGTTTATCGTAGTGGAAGAGAATCTTAGAAGCAACAGGTACCTCAATATTTTCAAGATGTCCCCATGAATCAAACACCTCAAGATGGACGACAGCAAAATAGAGGACAACAAAAGTCTGAAATCCAAGGACGAGTCTATGCACTTACACAATAGGATGCCAATGCCTCTGACTCGATGATGATAGGTATTGAACTAATCCTTCATCTTTCTTATTTTAGAGCACATGCTATGAATGTTACGAGTTATATGCTCTCAATATACAGACATATAGCTAAGGATGATAAATGTGTGGTATGAAATCAAGTGATAAGTATGACTAAAATTTTATCCAATAATGTATATGTTCTATTTGACCCTGATACTACCCACTCCTTCACCTTAGCTAGTTTTGTTGAGAAGAATAATGAATTTCCCCTATACCCTTAGAAAATGACCTCAGTATCTTTACATCAAATAGAGATGTCATTTTGATTAACTCAATTTGCAAGGATTGTATCCTAAGTATTAAGGATAGAGAGATGAAAGCAGACTTATTAGTCCTAGTGATGAAGGACTTTGATTTAGTTCAAGGGATGGTTTGGTTAGCAGTACATCAGGCCATTGTTGATTGTTTTAGATAGTAAGGTTCCAAAGTCCGAGCCAATAGGAGTTTAGTTTTGTGAAAGGTAAATTTTTCTTCCATCTGAAGTTAATCTTAGGTATTCATGCCAAGGAAGGGGTGTAAAGGATGTCTAGATACTGTAATAGACATCTAGCATAAGGAGCTCGAGTTGGAGGATATTCCTATTATAAGGAAATCTTCTAATGTTTTTTAGATGATCTGCTAAGGCTACCTCCTAATAAAGAGATTGAGTTTTCTATCTATTTGACTCCTGGCACTGGCCTAATTTCCAAAGCACCATACTAGATGGCTCCTTTTGAAGCATGGTATGGTAGGAAGCGTAGATTTTCTATTGTTGGGATGATGTAGAGAGAGTTGGAGTTTCAAGTAGGAGATCTTATTTTTTGAGAGTTTCTCCTATTAAAGATGTGATGAGATCTGGAGTCTATGGCAAATTGAGTCCTAGATATGTGGATCTTTTTGAGACTTTGGACAAAGTTGGAGAGGTTGTATGTTGGTTAGCATTAACACCAACTTTGTCAGGTTTACATGATGTGTCTCATGTATCAATGTAAGAAAGTATGTTCCAGATTTGAGTCATATGGTGAATTATGAGCCCTTGCATCTTTAGGAGGATCTAACCTATAAGGAGCATCCAATATGGATTGCTAATAAAAAGGGTCAGGTATTGCGACATTGAACTATATCTTATGTAAAAAAATACAATGGAGCAACCATAGTGAAAGAGAGGCTACATGAAAACTCGAAATAGAGATAAAAGTCAAGTATCCATAGCTCTTCAAAACTTCAAGTATGCTAATTTCGAGAATAAAATTATTTTAACAGGAGAAGAATATAATAACCCAGCAATCCTAACCAAAAAAAAATCCCTCGAAGCATGTGAGTGGCACGTGAGATAAGAGGAGGAAGAAGACTCCGGTTAAGAGTCTTCTTCCCTCCCATTTTCGATCAGATTAGGGCCATGGAAGTCCCGAATAGTATAGGAAAGCTTCTCTATAAAAAGCCCTCTCCCATTTCTTAGATCTTCACCGTGGATTGTTGAGAGATTGCCGACAATCAATCAAGACCTCTCAAGGATTTCTACATGGGTTGATGTCAGAAAAAGGGTCGCCGAAACTTTCTTTGGTCGTCGGAGCAAGGTAAGATCCCCTCTCTCTTCTTTCCTCTTTGTTTTGCTTGCTATCTCATTCCTGGAGCATGGCGGGAGCCAACAAGCCATGATTTTTTTGGTTCAAAATAGGGCAATCCCTATTTTTATTTTGTTTTCTCCATCCACCGTCGGCAACACCCATTGTTGGGGCCGTCACCGGGGCTGTGGTGTTCGCCGTCGCTAGGAGCCACCATGGATGGCTAGCTCCGATGGTTCGTGGCTATGCACGAGAGAGGAAGAACAAGGGAAATAAGCCCCCGTTTGGAAGAGAAGAAGAGAGAAGAGTTCTTCTCTATCTTCTTTGTTTAATAATAAAAAATAATAAAATAATAAATTATCTAATTAGTTTGATTGATTGATTGATTTATTTATTTATTTATTTATTCTCATTAGATGGATGATGGGGAATTCAAAATAACATAAAAAAAGGAAAAAATCTCGAGATCGAAATGGGGTGGACCCAGTTGAATCCTGAAAGAGGATTCTAGAAAATTAAATTGATTTATTTTATAATATTAAATTCAATATCTAGGAGAGCAATCCATCAGACAGGAGGACATCAAGTAAGGATTTTAACATCCAGATCATAATCGAGTGAGTCCAGTTTATTGCTCATCGAGGTAAGAATCTCTGTACATAATCACCACTATATATGCTATTTTTACCGTTAGATTTGTATTGTTGGTTTTGTATGGTTAGATTCATATTTATGGATTTATCATATTTGAGACACTATTGTTTCTTATATAATTTTTCAGTATGAGTACGTTATGCCAATATATATGTATCAGTGATTGATGGTCTGATTATATGGATATAATATACTTATGTTGATTACACTAAAAAATTGAAAATTGATTGATGAAATCAATATGTACTAATTGGATGGAAACGATGTGATTTGGACTGGCCTCATCATGTGGAACAGCCTCTACAGGCTTATATGTGAAAATTCGATCCGATAAAAATCGAGAAATAGCCGGTCAGGAGCTTATACCTGGGATAGCCCTCACGGACTTATACGTGAGAATGTGATCCGAAAAAGATCATGAAGAATTTGATTCAAGAAAAATCATAAAAACTTGATCCGAGAAAGATCATAAAAAGTTGATCCAAGGAAGATCATGAAAAATCGATCCGAATAAAAGATCGCCGTATGATCTTAGTTAGTCCAAAGTCAGAAAGTTAAAGGTTATCAAACTAAAATTATAAAAAGGAGGAAATCGATGTTAAGATCAGATGGACTTATGTTAAAATAAAAGACCTTACCTGATGACCTGTGATGGTCTATTCCTTGATTATGTGTTCGATCCATGTTCATGCCAGTATTTGAGTTATTTCATATATATATTATGAAATTTCTTAATTTCATATTGATATGTTTATTGATATATTTTTAATATATTTATTATTTTGATGTAAATATACGGTGATTCTTACTAAGCTGGAAAAGCTCATATCCCTATGTTGTTTTTTGTTTCAAAGACTTCAGAAGCTTAGTTCAAATGGGTTTGGTGAGAAGTCAAATATCGGAACTCTTAGTACTTAGTTAAATTTTCTGATACCATTGGACATTTGAATATTTGTAATTGAACAAATTGGCTATTTATTTTGATGGATCGACTGAGTTGACATGATTGGTATTTATTTGGTTATTTTAAAAATATTTAAATTTAAATTTATTTTAGGCCTTACATGATCTTTAGGATATCAATTTAGGATTCATGTGGCCGTGTCACGTATCCGACCCAGATGTTGGGTTCGAGACGTGACAAAATCAAAATTTATATAGGATAATAAATGATCAAATATGTCAATAAAATGATTTTATCACAAGCATAGAAAGAACTTATTCAGTTACAATTATTCAAATATCCACGATATTAGGAATCGATCTAACTAATGATCTAGCAACTCTGGTACTCAAATCGCTCATCCAACTAATCTGAACTAAACATCATGTGCCTCTGAAAAAATGCAATATAGGATTTGAGCTTTCCAATCTAATAAGAATTCCAAAACATCCACACCAATATAATAAATAAGCAATCATCATATAATCTTTATTTAAATAATATTCATGCTAGAAAAACACTATAGCCATGCATAACCACATGTCATTTAATGCAGCATACTATATCATATAATAATCCCAACATAACAAACATCGGATTCAATAATATTTAGGTGCTTGGCTCTAAACTACCACGATCATATTTTTAGTCTATGGTAAGGCAACAAAAGTAGCTAGTTTTGTGGACTACCATGATCATGTTTTAAGTCCATGCAGAATACCAATAAAGTGGCTAGTTTTGTGGACTACTACAATCTTATTTCGAGTCTATGGTAGGGAACCAAAAAATTAGCTAGTCCAACAGACCACAGATGCTCAACTCTAAACTACCAAAATTATCTTTCAAGTCTATGGTGAGGTATTAATAAAGTGACTAGTGTCAAGAACCATAAGTACTCGATCTTAAATTACTACAGTTATGTTTCAAGCCCATGGTAGGGCACCAATAAAGTGGGTCCAGAGCACCATAACCTCATATTCAATTATACAATTTAATTATATACTTGTTAAGTATTATAATTAAAAATTATACTCTTTTATAAAATTTAATGCAAATAATTACCAAAATCCATCCAAGTCAAGATCAATAATATGTAATACAAAACTTCAAACAAACCACAAATGTATACTTAACAATTAAGTATATAATATGCCACTATCAAAAACACATAAATCAAAATTATCGATCTACCAAATAATGTTTTATACAAATATGTGATCAATGTCTAGAAATTCTTATCTCTACTATCGTCAAACCAAACTCACTAAATTTACAGTCTAAGTGTCAAGAATCTTGCTCGATATTCTCCGATTCAGAAAATTATTCTCCTATAGAATCCAATTTCAATATTTAAAATTAAATCTATAAGGTAAAATTCATATATCTTGAATCCTCAACGAAAATGCATCAAGGGTCTATCCACCAAATCCCCTCTTCCACAAATCCCTTAGCCTAGCTAGTAAAAGAGAAGAGAGAGAAAGATTGAGAGAAAAGAGAGGAAAAGTGAGACAAGAAGAGAGAAAAGGGTGAGAAGAGAAGAGAGATAACTCTCTTTCTCTCCTTCTTTAAAACAGGGGAATTCCTTCCCCCTTCCCACTTCTTGCCAATCAATAGTAGGATCCAAAGCCGATGACCAACAGCGGTGCTCGGCAATAATACAAAGAAAATCCCATCAGCGACCACGACCCATGGAAGTTCGTGAGGTCAAAACTAATGAAAAAGAGGCTTGAACAAAAGAGCCCTATTCCAACATCAAACCAGCAGCCCACCAGTCCAAAACCATATGATAGCAATTGGTGGACAATGAGAAAAGAAAGAGAAGAGAAAGGAGAGCAGCTACCTCAATCCAGCGATGTTGAAAGGAAGATATCCATTGATCCTTTCTGGCAAAAACTAAGGAGACTCAAAGGGGGAAACTCGAAAGATTGGCAATTATTTCTCAAAAAGTCATGACAGAAATCCAAGGAGAAGGGGGTCAAGTATCTATAAACTAGATTCTAGGGTTTTCCTAACCTAATTTAATCATCCCTCTCCCCAATCTCATCGGAATTAGGAGAGAAGAATACTCTGATCGGGAGTCTTCTTTCCCCCTCCCACTCATGTGCCGAGTATGTGATTCAAGGTATTACATTCTCCCTACTTTAAAATAATTTTGTCCTCAAAATTAACATATCTAAAAATTCAAAGAGTTATGGATATACTTAACTTTCATTTCTACTTTGAGTTTCCATATGACCTCTCTCTCATTATGATTGCTCCATTGTACCCTTACATAAAATATGGTCTGATGCCATAAAATCTAATCCTTCCTATCTACAATCTATACCAGAATTTCTCAAAGGTTAGATCCTCCTAAAGATGTAATGGCTCCCAATTAATCACATGATTCATGTTCGGAATTTATTTTCGTAACATCGACATATGAAACACATTATCCACACTTAATAGAGTTGGTGGTAAAGCTAATCGATACATAATCTCTCTGACCTTATCCAAAATCTCAAAAGGACTAATATATTTAGGGCAATTTGCCGCAAACTTCAAATCTTATCATACCTTTAGTAGAAGAAAGTCTCAAGCAAACATGGTCAGCCATTTGAGATTCTAGCTCTCTTTTTTTATTGTCAGTGTAATTCTTTTGCCTGCTTTAGACTGTACGAAGTCATTCTCTTGTTCTATACGGTAACCATGCAATACCATAAATATGAACCATTTATTTTATAAAGACTAATGTTCTGAAAAGCATAGCCGACTACAAAAACCTAATCTTGCTTACATGCGTACATCTTTGGTGCTACTAAACATTACTGGAATGAACTTAAGCTATTATGTTGATTAGAGGCAATAACAAAGAAATTGGGATCTTTGCCAAAAATAAATAAATTGGGATGATTATCCATTAATCTTTTGGCTAAGTGATAAACCCTGCCAAAGAAAGGTTTCACTATTTGCCAACAGGTCCCTCACTTTGTAAGGGGCCGACTCGCAGACCCCAGGGGATTATGGTTTCTCCAAGGAGGGGCAAGAATATAAGTTTCAACGACAAATTGATGGGTACAAGAAAGCACAATTATGCTATAAAGGCTAGTTAGAAACTAGGTGCCCCATCAGATTATCTGTTCCATGAGTCAAAATTTTAAAATATGGTATTAATTTTGATGAAAAAGGCTATGTATTTTGATAGCTGCCATCGCAGAAAAACTTATAGACACCAGCACTTTTAATGGAACTGTTGATACTTATAAGCATCATAAGCCAAGCTCCCAATGCTATGGAAAGCATCAAAAAAACGTCGGCCATGCAAGCATCAAAACGAAAATCTTCGACGCTTACTGGCCACATCGTTTTTTTTAGCGAGCAAATGTTTTTAAGCTTCACTTTTCAGCATGCTTATGAAATGATCTAAACGTGCAGTTTAAGTTTTGAAAGGGAATAGAATGATTTTCTCTTTTGGGGGAGTTAAAAAGATGTTTTAAAAAAAGGTAATTGGTGATGAAGAAGTAGGGCTCAATAGAGGGACCTAGAAAGGTAGAGCTAAGAAACAATCCAAAGGCATGTTGCAAAAAGGATGTTGAAGTTTTAAGCAGCTCACCCAAAGGCCTAGGTATATTGGGGCTCCAAGATGGAAAGGATGTCAAAATATGTTCATCTTAGGTCCACCTAAGGCAGTTGGAGGAGGCCAAGGATTTATCTAGCTTTATAGATGCATTATTGGATGCTATTATACTTTCAATCTGATTCCAGGCTGCACCTTATTTTCAAGCAGAAGAATAAGTTATCCTCATCAAGGTGAGAGTAGGAGACACACTGGAAAATTTTGGCATCCTACTTCATCTAGATCGCCCAGGCAAGGTGGAAGTGGGGCAGCCAAGATCGAGCCATTTGTTTCTGAAAACTACAACAACTAATCATCTTTACGCATGGAATAAATGGAAATCTATCGACATCAGACATTGGCCAAATTGTAGAAGCTATATTGTTGTCTCTGTCATCCAGCTACAAAGGCATGCATGAATGTTGTTCCAAATTCGCCCCCCAAGTAAATAGAAAAGGAGGGTCGTCCAATAGAGAAGGCTTTGTGGAATTTGGAGAAGGTAAGTTGTGCATGGTATTACTCTTTTATATAGAGAGATTGTATTTGTGTTTCGACTTCATGACCTCCAAATTATGGTAGGGCAAATTTAACATTGCACCAAGAATCATCCTCTTAAATTAGCTCCTCCAGTCTTGATGATGTACAGAGATGGATGGGCCTCAAACCCATTTCATATTAAGCAATCAAGACGATACCACGAAAATCCAAAGCAAACAACATGAAGCATATGGATTTACAGTAATACAAGACCTCCAATTCCTTGGAAGAAATAAATGTTTCAGGGAATTTTGGAAATAAATTTTCAAAGATTCTTGATTTCTCACCACAAAATTCCCAGAGCCTACAAATTTGACTAGAACTTGGTTTTCTTTTTTGGTAAAATATCTTAATTTTCTTAACTCCATAATGAATCTTGATGACAAGAAATTATACACCACTTGGCTTTATATTTCTTTCCTATGCATATTAGAGTGGTTATTGGTTAGACCAAGACTACCACTCAGCTAGTGGCGTAAGAATTTTTCTGATTATAGGCTGCCATTAATTATTTATTTTATTTTATTAAAAATAGATTGATTATATGATCCAGAGTGATGGACATGCATGTAAGCCCAATGTTGTTAGTGATCCTTGTATTTTGAGCTATGCGGGCCTTATGTTGGATGGTGTGGTTGGAGCGGCATATTGTAAGCTAGAACTGACTTAAGCCTGTGATAGGAGAGCCAATTAGAGTTTGTTTCAGATTTGGCTAAGTCTCCTCTCCACTTCCTATAAATACCATGAGATTACTTCTCAAGCTTGCCTCATCGATAGCCGCCTGTTGAGAGAAAGCTGGAGAGAAAGACTTGACTTTTAGTATTCGTCTGAACATCTATGATTGATCTATTATTCAAAATCTATGGCGAACATAGGTATGTTTCCTAAATCTTGGTTTATGAATCTCCATATATAGAGATTTATTTTTAAATTAAGATTTTGTGTTCTAATTTTCTGCATGAGATCTTTGGAAAAACCCTAACAATTGGTATTAGAGCATGGTATTTTAATAGATAATTAGAATCAAAATCAATATTTTTTATAAAAAATCAAAATCAATATTTTTGTAGGGGATTGGAATTAAATAAAGAATTGATTTGATTTGATATAATCAATTTAAAAAAAATTGAGGAAGAAAAGGGATCGATCTCCAAGTGGCAATACCCTCTTCTCCCTTCCTTCTCGTCGGTCGGATCAATTTCTGATAGAATCATGCTCCGATGGTGACAAGGATGAGCTGACGATGAGGGGCTAGAGGTTCCCACCCGGATCCAAGGATCTAAAAAAAAAATGAAGGAAAAGGGGAGGGGCGGCAGTTCCCACCACCATGCCCTCCTCCTACCCTATGATGACCACAGGGGATCATTGTGCACAAGCCGTTGGCGATCCTGATAGTCTGTTAGCGATTAGGAGGAGCCAACGGTGAAGGGGCGGCCATCTCCGTCCCAATTGAAGGACATAAACAAAAAAATATATATATTGAGAGACCGTCGGATCTCAATAGATCGGTGGTTTTTCCTTGTTTGCTGGCGACTATTGATGGGTGGCGTCAGGGAGATGGTGGCAGCTAGTCGATTGGCCGGTTTCCAACCGTCGCCAGCCAAATTTTAGGAAGGAGGGCACCAGTTTGGCCACCCCTCTTTTCGCTGCTCATCGTGAAGGAAGGGCAACCCAATAACGAGTTTTAGATTCGGGTTTTGCGCTTGATCCAAAATCTAGACCCAATTTGATAATTTGGTTATATAGCACTTTTGCATTTTAGTCTCTATAGTATATAATATTTGATTTCAATCCTCAATTAGTTATATTTTAGTCCCTGTGATATAATTTATTGTATAAAGTTTTCTATGTTACTATTGAGCCCCTGCTAAAGTTTATTGTTACATAATAGTCTTTCAAAAGTTTAGTTTAGTCCTTGAGAAAGGTTTATTCTGATGACAGTCCTCAAAAAAATTTAATTTTTGATATTTTTATAATTATGTGATATACTATGCCATTTTTGAAATATTTTTTTGGGACATCATAGCTTGAAAAATTATTGTTGCATGTAACAGACCCTCTGATAGCACGTACTTTTTCTGATTGCATGTATATCTTATATACCTTCAGCTTTCCTTTAGGAGGTTAATTATACTACAAGAAATAGCCAAAATTGCAATGAAAATTAGAAATGGATTTTTTTTGTTTCTAATCTGCAAAGGATTTGAAACAAAAAAGAAACAAAATCTGATAAAAGATATTAGAAACAATTTAGAAATGGATTTGCAATGGCAAACTTTTCGTTTCTAAATTAAGCGCCAATATTTGGCGAAAAATTTTGAAATAGATTAGAAACAGAATTGCAATGGAAATTAGAAATAGAAAGCTTTTTGTTGCCAAATTTAGAAATGGATAATAATTCTGTTTCTAATTCTGAAATGAATAAAATTTTTATTTTAAATTTAGAAATTAAAGTACCAACCATTGCTAAATTCAGAAATGGAATCGTCATCTATTGCTAAATTAGGAAAGAAAATTTTTGCCATTGCTGATTTTAGCAACGGATAGTACTTCCATTTCTGTTTTAGTAAGAAAAAGCCATATGTTCCTAAATTTAGAAACAAAACAAAATTCCATTGCTAATGTTAGCAACGAAAAAATTTGTGTTTCTAATTTCAGAAATGGAACGAGATTCCTTTTCTAATTTACCAACAGATAGTTAATATCCATTTCTAATCTTAGCAACAAAAATTTTTCCATTCGTAATGTGTTTCAAGATTAAAAATTATTTTAATATTATTTTATATTTTATAACAAATTAAAATAAAATTTTTAAGTATTGCATAAATTAACTTAATATATTATTAATTAGTATATCTATAACCAATTTAGTTATTTTAACTATTAAAATATTTGATGATCACCTTTCAATTATTCTCACATCGATAATTTCACCTAACTCATGTTTTCCTCTCTCGATCTCTCCAACTTACAGAGCAGCCACTGCCCCTAGCACCTCCTTCAATCTTAAGATTAGCCACCATGTCCGGCTCTAGTCCGACCACTTTCTAACTGATCTATCAAGAAATAACTGCTCTATCAAGAAATGTCCTTATATGATTATACAAGTAAATAACTGCTCAATCAAAAAATTTGTTAATGTATCCACCAAAATTAATTTAGTGATTTTTTTATTTACACCAAAATATAGAAATAGATTGAATTTTCTATTTTTAAATTAGAAATAGAATGGTATTTTTGCTTTTATTTTAGCAATGAAATTATTTTCATTTCTAATTTAGAAACAGAATCATAATTCCATTGCTAAATTAGAAACAGAAACATATTCTGTTTCTAAGATTTGAAATAAAATTTTGATTTCATTTGTAAAATTTAAAACAAAACTTTTATTCCATTTTTAAAGTTTGCAATGAATTATATTTTTCATTGCAAATTTAGAAATGGAATAACTTTTTGTTTATAAATTTGGAAATGGAATTTATTTCTGTTTCTATTCCCTTCATAAATATTGTGAATATCTCCTTTGCTTCCTTAATTCCCAAATATGCATCTAAAAATAAAATAAGGTAGGAAAGGTTCATGATTGAGCGCACAAAGAATTTTTGTCTAAAGTTTATGAAATTTTGATATACATCATGAACAAAAAATAATTGACACTGAAATAAATTATTGTCATCATTAATGAAAAGAAATTAGAAACATCTGTCAAATATCTAAAGCCAAAAATAATTTAATTTTGATTTTTTGGGAATTCTATATTATTGTTCTAAAATATCCTTACTATTAAGAAATTAATTAGTACAACCATTTAGGCTAAAATAATATATAATTTTTCTATGACAAAATTTAGCATAACTAATCATTAAAAATCTTGTATCCAACCCATACCCATCTCAAGCCGGTGTTGGGATAGTAAGCATGACCCATCCCCTTGACCCGAGTCTTATATATGCGCTGTGACTGGTAGTCATGGGAAATCATAGTAAGTTAAGATGTAGTTGGGTTTTTTTTTATCTAGACTTGACTCAGACTCGATTCAAATCTAAAATTTTTAAGTTAGAGCCTGGTTATATATAGACTGACCCAGCACAAATGACCTATTGGGTCGAAAATTTTGATTATGACCCTAATCCAATCTGATCCAATCTTCTATTAGTTGGGTTTGAATCCGACATTAGGATCCGATCAAGAAATAGGTTACTCATAACTAGATCTAATCATTAGACTTAAACTCTTTCATCTAAAAACCCTTCTCATCGAGAAATTTTTGCATGCACCTGGTTCAAGTGGACCAAGGCAAATCCCAAAGCACATGCACGGAGGAGAACACAAAATCAGGAATTGGTGAAATATAAGGGGTGGTGTGGCGTGTTATCCACCGTGGGATGGACCATCAAAATTAAACCTTCCCACTGCCTAAGCAAATAAAACACTCGACCTTGCACGTCTTCTCGCATACCATGAAAGGTTACGTCTTCTCGCCTTCTTCTTCTGCTCTTCTTCTAGGCGACGACGTTTAGGGTTAGGGATTGGCTGATTAGGACGACCACATCTAGCGAGACGAGTGGCATCAAAGTGGTAGAGGAGAGAAACAGCGGCACCAGCAACGAGCCAACACTGACGTGTGGCGAACCGGCGACAGCGGGCTTCAAATCTTGTGAGTCCCTCCTTCCTTAATTTTTTTTTTTTTTTTGATTTTTCTCTCTAAGATGGAGACAGGGGTCGGAGGGGGGAGGCACAGAGGAGGCAGGACCTTCGAGGGGGAGGGGGAGGGCATGGAGAAGGCAGGACCACATGGGTCCTCCATCACCGCTGCACATCCTGCCATCTTGAGATCTCCGGCTCTGCCCTGTGAATATGATGGAGGCCCTTCCCGACTCTCTCCGGCTCTGCCTCACGAATATGATGGAGTACCTTCCTGGCTCCTGTCGGTCCCGGACTCCTCACTCCCACGAGGAGGACATCAGATTTATTTCCTTCATGTAGTAGTCCAACTTGATATATATTTTGTGAGAGTGCAAGAAATGAATTTAATGCTATTTTTGCTTTATGAAATTAATTTATCAAATGTTTCAGCATCTGTAAAATGAATTTAAAAATTTTTATAGATGATGTTGGATGATTGTTTACTTTGAGGAGCTATCTTGTGCATGACAGATAGAAGTATTGTATATATTATTGCTTCTCCTTGCTTCTTATGCATCAACAATAGTGCACATCAAATTTGGGAGGTTCATGACATGTGGTTTGATCTGAATGAAGCTGAAGTAAGGAGGGAAAGATATCCATCTACGATATCCTTCTTAACTTGTTCAATGTGCTGACTTGCTACGAGGTAAGAAATCTTTCTCTTGTCCTCAGCCTCCAATCTTGTTGTTAATTTGTAATTAAATAGCTTATTTTTTTTGGTTTATGAAGTTTGTGGGGATTTTCAGGTCTGTTTATGACCATGCATTTGGGCCTATTCCTTAGAAAGCCAATGCCAATCTTAGCAAAAAGTGCCAATTAGTTCTTGCTTGCCTTCAGCACTTCCGAACACGAGTATTATTTCTGAAAAGATTAATTACATATTCACTCAGAGTCTGCCTTTTCATTTGAGGTCTTGGAGCATCAAAATATTCTAAATAATTGTTTGGCTTAGGATATATTATTAAAGACTTCCTTTCCCATGTAGAGAGGACCTAGTCACACTTGTTTTTAAAAAAACAAAAGGTAATTTAACTCATTGTTGCTGGTTATTTGATTGACTTTTCTACCTGATTCTTAGCTAAACATGAAAAAAATTTATCATATGCTTGATGAAATTCTTTCTTTCAGAAGTTATGAAAGTCTTGAAGATTTTTATTCCAAGTGCTTTTAAGGCAGGTTTTGAGTATGTATAATATAAAGGATAAAAAATATTAGTAATGCTGTTAACATGTCTCAGCCTTCGGAGATGATGCATATATATTAATTCAAATGGCTGGTTTATATATGAATATCCTGTACAGATGTCTGTTAATATGAGCTACAGAGAGACCCTTTACATTTGCCTTGTACACTGTTGATTTATAGAAAAATTGATAATGTTTGATTTTTATATTAATTTTTTGATGATGTTTGAAATTTTCAATAGAGTTTTTCTTAAACTTAGAAATCTATTCAGTGTCCTACTCATGACTGATGTGAGAAGGTATTGAATTGTCTAGTTGGATAGTTTGGAATTGCCTGCTGTACTTGTCAATGGGATGGATTTAAATGTTTATTTATATATTTGTATAATTTTGGTATCATCTCTCCTTATTCTCTGGGTGCATATTTCATATTGTGCACTTGAAGAACTAGGGGAAGATACTATCGAAATTATACAAATATATGGACATACATTATCCATCTTTGTTGGAAGTGATGGTTTATTTAGAATGGGCTAGGTCCTTACCTTTCAATATAAAAATAGAGCTATAAGGGGTTTAGGTACACGTTATATATTTAATAATTGCATGAAAAGCTAATATTCTCTGATAATAACACAGATTGACAATATGAGTTCAAATCAAAAGTGGATGTATTCTAGACTTAAGGATGGCCTATTAAATCAAGAATTCTTGCAAAGTTTAGAAAAATGTATTGATTTTGCTAAAAGGCATCTAGAATGTATGGACGGAGACAAACTCAAGTGTCCATGTAATTTTTGTAAGTGTCAAAATCGTAGCTTTGTTGATGATAATATGGTTAAGTATCATTTGATGAAGTATGGCTTTGTACCGAATTATTATCAATAAATTCTGCATGGGAAAATCAGAAGAGTGAATATTAAAGTTAATCAAAACATGCAATTTAGGATAGAAGTACCTGTTTCAGATGTTGAGACTACATCATCCAATGCATACCAGTAGATGGTAATGAATGCTGCAGGTCCTGATTTCTTTTCGAATGATACGGAGGAACCTCCAAATTCATTAGCTCATAAATTGTATGACATGTTAAGAGCGGCTGAGTAGGAGGTATGGCTAGGTTGTGAAAACTATTCACAGTTATTAGCTGTCACAAGGATGTTGAACATAAAGGCAGAACATCATTTGTCTGAGAGATGTTTTGATGACATCTGCCAATTTGTGAAAGAGATGTTATCAGCTGATAATGTAATGACGGACAACTTCTACAACACAAAGAAGTTGGTCCAAGCCTTGGGACTACCAATCGAGAAGATTCATTGCTGTAATAATTGACGTATGATATATTGGGGCAAAGACAGTAAATTAACAAGTTGTAAATTCTATAAGCATTCTAGGTACAAGCGACGAAGAGGAGGATCTTCTAAGTATAAAATTAATGTTCCATATAAGAAGATGTATTACCTTCCCCTCACGCCAAGGTTGCAAAGATTATATACATCGAATGCAATAGCGAAGGAAATGAGATGGCACGCTGAGTATGAGGCTAAAGAAGGGATTATGTGTCATTATTCAGACGCACCTATGTGAAAATATTTCAATAAAATACACCATTATTTTGCATCAAAAATTTAAAATGTAAGATTAAGACTGTGCACAGATGGGTTTCAACCATTTGGACAGTCAAGTCAACAATATTCTTCTTGGCCTATTATTGTCACTCCGTACAACTTGCCTCCTTGGTTGTGTATGAAGAAGGAGTATATGTTCCTAATTGTAATTGTTCCTGATCGCCGAAACCCAAAGGGTAAGTTGGATGTGTACTTGCAGCCCCTAATTGTAGAGTTGAAACAGTTGTGGGATGTTAGGGTTGAGACAAACGATGCTTCAAAGAAGAATAATTTTTAAATGCATGTTACACCTATGTGGACAATAAATGATTTTCCTGCATATTCAATATTGTCAAGATGGAGTACTATATGTAGGACCACTTGTCCGTATTGCATGATGGAGTCAAATGTATGTACTCTGACAAACAGTCATAAACAATCATGGTTTGACAATCACCATAAGTTCTTACCTCCTGGTCATTCGTTCGGAAGGAAAAAAATAGTGTTTAGAAAGAACAAAATAGTAACAAAAATGGCTCCGTCCATTCTATCTAGTGCTGAGATTTTGAAACAAATAGATGATTTGGGATTAATGAAGGTTCCTGATTTGGGTGTAGATGAGACTAACTCCCACATTGCTAAGACTAGCGGTTAGAAGAAATGAAGCATTTTTTGGGATTTGCCTTATTGGAGTACGAACATCATTTGGCACAACCTTGATGTCATGCACATCAAGAAAAATATGTTTGAAAATATTTTCAACACAATAATGAATGTTGAAGGAAAGACAAAGGACAATGCCAAATCAAAAAAAAAATTGAAGGAATTATGTCGTCAGCCTGAGTTGGAAAGGAATGAGGTGATAGAGAAATATTCAAAGGCATGTTACACTCTAGACACACAGTCAAAAGCAGTATTGTGCGAGTGGCTTAAAAATGTAAGATTTTCAGATGGATATATGTCAAACATGGGCTAATGTGTGGACACACAAAAGTTGAAGCTGTTTGGGATAAAAAGTCATGATTGTTATATTTTTATGCAAAGATTACTCTCAATAGCATTTCGTGAACTACTACCAGCAAATATTTGGCAGGCATTGATAGAATTGAGCAATTTCTTCAGAGAGCTAATTTCGACTGTAATCCGAGAGGGAGTCATGTTACGAATGAATGAAAAAAAAAAATTTATCATCTGTAAGCTAAATCGTATATTCCCTCAAATTTCTTTGACTCTATGGAGCATCTTCCTATGCATTTGATTTATAAAGCATGGATTGCGGATCCAGTGCAATATCGGTGGATGTATTTTTTTGAGAGATAAATAGTTTAATTTTTTTTATATTTTCATTATGTAAACAATTATAAAATTTATTAAATATAAATTTTATCATTGCAGGTATCTTAGAAAGTTAAAAAATAATGTGAAAAAAAAAAAAACCAAAGTTGAAGGTTCAATATGCAATGCTTACTTAGTTGAAGAAGCATCATTCTGTGCTCATTATTTCGTACCACATGTGGACACAAGGCATTTTGAACGGTTCCGCATAATGATGATGTGGAGAAGTCGTAGAAGAATATGAAGAAAATCTATCAATTTTTACACATTATGGTAGGCCACTTAATAGAGAAAAAGTTAGATATCTTACAGAAGATGAACATTGGGCTGCTCAAATATATATCCTATTGAATTGTCCAGAAGTAAAACCATACATTGAGTATGTATTTATAATATAAATTTATATCTTTTTACATTGAATTATTTATAACCAATAATGATAGAAGAAGATTATAATGTTTCTAAATCTATATTAATTTATTCTTTTTATTCTTTTAAACATTTTTGTTGATGAGTTACGACATGTGCATCCATAAATCACTGAGGCAGACGTTGATAAAAAACTAGAGTGTGAATTTGCGATGTGGTTCTATAAATATGCACACAATCCCTCCAAAAATATCTCGAACCAATTCTTAAAGGCTGTTGCAAAGGGTTCGTTTAAAAGTATGACGACCTATAGTAGCTATGTAGTGAATGGCTATAAGTTTCACACTAAAAGTTATGATTCAGATAGGGCCATGATGAATAGTAGTGTGTGCATAAAGGGTGTTAATTACAGTATTGATGAGAGCGACTACTATGGACAGTTGATTGAAATTATATATCTAGAGTACCTGGAATTATCAATCAAGAGAACTTTCTTATTTAAATGTGATTGGTTTGATTCAACACCAAATGTGGGAACAAAGGTTCATCAATAATATAATCTTGTTGAAGTTAAATCATAAGCGATCCTTTAATAGATACGAACCATTTGTTCTTGCCATTCAAGCCGCTCAGTCAAGTATACAACATATTCTAGTTTAAAGTGCGACAAGATTGATTGGTGGGCAGTTTTCAAAATAAAAACTAAGTCTGTTGTGGAGCTTCCTGAAGTGAGGGAGACAACTGCCCTATCACGTGATGCACCTTTTCAATAAGATAAAATGAAAATTCCATCAATATAAATAAATGCTAATGATGCATAACTGTCTTTGAATGATCTAAGTGGGACACTAATTGAAATTGATGATGAGAAAGTTGAGGATGAAGAGGAGCCTCAGCTTGACTCAGAAATCGATGATGAAGATGATGAGGATTATGAAAATAGTGAATAACGATATTTGTGTGAATGAATTTTTAATTTTTATTTTTAATTTTATTTTTATTTTTATGAATAAAGTTAGAAAATAATGGTATTATAAAATTGTGTGTGTGTGTATATATATATATATATATTTTTTTATTTATTTATTTATTTATTTATTTATTTTGCAGGATGAGAGGGATCAGTCAAAGAGGAGGGTCTAGATCTGATAGAGGAAGGAGAATAGGATCTTCTAGGCCAGTCCTTCATGTAGAGAGTGATGGCGATATGCATGGAGAACCATATATGCCAGCTAAGGTTGATGCTCCTTCACCTTCTACAGCACGATTATTATTACCATCTACTCCTACAGTTGTCTCATTCACTATTCCTACTAGTGGAGCACCCACAGTAGATGCTGGAGGCCCATTTGCTACCCCAATACTATCTTCAGATACATTATCCTGTGATCGTCAAAATAGAAGAACAGTCATAACTGCAGTCAATAATAAGTACTAATATTTTAATTAAATTTTATATGATATTTAATTATTTTTTATTGGTGCTACTCATTTGTATAATCTATTATTTTTTTATTTTTGATGTTTTAATAGGTTAGAACCCTCAGAGGTGTGTGCTCAAAAGATAACATCAATTTTTAAAGAAAAGCTGGATGAGGATGGACATTACTAGAAAACCATCTCTCAGGAAACAAAGAATTTCTATTGAGAAAAATTTTAGGTAATAAATAATTTAATCAAATATAAGATATTAATGCTTGTCAGTAATTGGGTTAAAACAAGAGTTAAATTTTTTTAAATAAAAATTATAAATATATTTTATTAATAATTTATATGAAATGTGTCTATAGCTTAGTTGATTTGATCTGATAGCATACATGAAATGTGTCAACCTATAGCTTAGTTGATTTTATGATCATTTTTTCATTACTTGTTCACCATTGGTTTATGGACAACCTATCTCTGCATAATAAGTATTACTTGAGGAATGTAATTGTTCATGTCTGATCTTGAACAACTTGGATGAAAAATCAAACTCATTATGTACAATTCTCTATGGTCCATTGTCAACTTAGACAATAACCCATCAATATGAACATGATGATAGACATATAAGAAGTGATCCAAAGCCATCAAATTTCACAACCAAGTCTCTATTTTATTTTAATTTTTTTAATTTTTATATTGAATATTCTTACATGGGATGTTATTGTTTTTTATTTGTTTATTTTACTACAAAAATATTTCAAATGAGATGAGGCCATAATCTCAAAGATTTAGATAGGCTAGAGACATAAGGCTGGAGAGTGATATAGTACCCTCATGTATTCTATGAGGAAGTTGAAGGAGAAGCCTATACATATCTCTGATACTGTATGGCAAAGATGGAAAGAGGAATAGGCCAAAGAAGATTTTAAAACTCATAGCGATCAATTTAGAGCAAATCACCTCAGTGAGACTAGCGGACCAGGATTTGGGATATCTCACCATACAGGGGGCTCTGTTTTTCATACACGACATGCTCAAAGATTTGTGAGTTAATTTTTTTTATGTTTATTCATGTGTCTATTGATTTTAATGCAAGCTATTTAAATTGATGAATTTTTTTAGTGAGAGAAGCATGGTAGAGAACATCTCCCATATGAGCTATTCAAGGTGGCCCATGCTAGGAAGGCCAACGATGAACTTGTTAATGGCGGACAAAGACTATTTATGTAAGTGAATAAGCATTTGAATTGACTATCTTTCAATATTTACACTATGAGATAAATTTTGAGGATAATATTTGATAATTGATATGATACAGGATCACTATAATATGCTTAAGGAGCAAATATCTCAACCACAAGAAAGATGCAGTAAGCCTCTACTATGGATGAGAGACAGCTTTGGTATGAGGTCGTTGAAGGGGAGAAGAAGCGTAGAGTGTATGGAGTGGATTCTCAGACATCTGCTTTCTATCCTCAGTTATCTTATGAATCATCCTAAGCTACGTCATCCCGCATGCATTCAGAGGCATTGGAGGATGAGCTTCAATAGCTAAGAGAAAAATTAACAGAGCAAAATCAGCAGCTCCAAGAAATCATTGTTGTAAATCAAGAGCTTCAACAAACTGTTGCTACGTTGAAGTAGCAGAATGAGGAGCTAAATGAGAGAGAGCAGAGATTGCAAGATCAGATGTGCTAGATGGAGGAGATAATGCAGTGGATGATGGGCTGCTCAAAGTTTATATCTTCAAATCCAGATACTCCACCAAATGATATTGTTGAAGATAATGATGAAGATAGTTAAATTTTAGATTTTTTTTATTAGACTATTTGATGTATTTGAATTTTAATGCTACATTGTATCTATTATTTATATTAATAAAATATATTTTTATCATATTAGTTTTTTATTTAAAAATTGGATATAAAATATGGGATTAAGTGAAAAATTATAAATAAAAAAAAATATTTCTATAAATTTAAAAATAGAATAGAAACAGAATTTCGTTTCTACTTAGAAATGGATTACAATTCTATTTCTAAAAAGTAAACTTTTTTTTATTTTTTATTCAATTTGAAATGCAATAGAAACAAAATTTTTATTTCTTATTAGCAATGAAAGTTTTTTTTTATTTCTAATTAGCAACAAAAACTGCTTCCCTGCCTAAATAGAAATCGAAAGAAATTTCATTTCAAATTAGCAACGAAAACTATTTCCATTGCTAATTTGAAACAAAAAATATTTTTATTTTTATTTAGAAATAAAATTTTTGTTTCTAATTAGAAACAAAATATTATGTTTCTATTTAACAATGGAATCTTTTTTCATTTTAGATTAGCAACAGAAATATTTTCATTTCAAATTAGCAACGAAAAAGTATTCCATTGCTAATTTGAAATGAAAATATTTTCGTTGCTAATTTAAAATAGATATATTTTCATTGTTAATTTGAAACAGAAAGATTTTTGTTGCTAATCTATTTATAAATTTAGAAACAAATGCAAAAATTTATTTTTGATGGATTTTACAATAGGATAAATAGAAACAGAATTTCTCATTTCTATTCCATTGCTAAATACATTTAGCAATGGAATTTCCTTATTTAGAAATAGATTTTTTTTGTTTCTAATTTTATTTTTTCTTGTAGTGTTAGGTTAAAACCTAAATTATTTATTTGAGCTGTACAAATTTATTATTATGAATTTGGAATGCAATATTATGCTATAATATGATTAGTGGGGTGCATGTTGTTAAGTATCCTATTTTAAACTTGATCATTTATGGGCATACATGTGGTTAAAGTATGCTGAATTGTATTTATTTGGGCATTTATTTTTCTATATGGATAATTTTATGGGTTGGCATGAATATTTATCATCAAAGTAGTTTATTCATGTCAGTCTATAGGAATTTTTATCATGAGAGACATATTTTCTAGTTATGCCATACAATCACTTGCCCAAAGGGGGTTATTGTGTATTTTAACTAAGAATTAATGGAGCTTTATGTCGCGAGGGTGTTCTATTTTTCAGAGTCTGTCTGTCCAAAGGAGATAGGCTTCTAAATGCTAGGGTATTTCTTCTTGTAGCTTTATGTGAAGAGCACTTCTACATGTATATTCTGTCCAAAGAGAAATTTATGATATTATGTTTAGGCTCTTGTTTATAGCTTTATTGTTTATGTATATGCCCAATTTACTAATATTTTGTATTCCTGCTATTTAAATGTATAGTTTCATTTGGTGTGAATAATAATAATATTGTCGTTGAGGTCTTGACTGAGTCAAATTATAAGAGATGGAAGTAAGATATAAAATTTTCTCTTGAGATTGCTGATATTGACCTGACGTTACGTGAGAAAAAACTTGATAATCTTAATGATTAGAGTACACCTGAACAAAAGGACTATTTTGCCAAATGAAAAAAGTCAATAGGCTTAGTTTAATTACTAGCTATTAAGAGGTATGTTTCTGAGCATCTACTGAGTAGTATATCAGAGACCAATAATGCTAAAGAACTATTTGATGCTATAGGATGGAGATACCTTATGTCTGAAAATGTTGAGTTTGGATGCATGCCTCATGAAAAAACTGACAACCATGAGATATGACAATGTTGGGGGTGTCAGAGAATATATTCTAAAAATGGTTCATCTCCAAACTAAGCTTAAGAGTCTCAAAATTGATTTGCCTGACTCTTTTCTTATGCCTCATGCTTTAAATTCCTTACCTACTTAGTTCTCTCAGATCAAAATTATTTATAATACTCTGAATGAAGCTTAGAGTATTAATGACTTAATCACCAAATATGTTGCTAAAGAAAAAAAGAGTGAGAGTGCCCTTCTTTCCTTCCAATCTAAATCTCATTCTGGTAAGGGTTCTATAAATCAAAAAAAATATAAACATACTGCTTATAAATAGTCTCAGGATGCTAAAGGACATGATAACAATTCTAGTCAGAATTATTCTGTAGGAGGCCCAAAAGCTGCCATTTAAAAAAAATATCAAATATTTTCACTATAAAAAGAAAGGCCATATGAGGAGTCAGTGCCATAAGTTCAAGTCTTAGATAGAAAAGAAAGAAAAATAGGAAGATAAACCCCTAGCTCTTATGTGTTATGAGTCAAATATAGCCAATGCCCCTATTCATTCGTAGTGGATTGATAGTGATGCCATAACTTATGTTGCTATTTCTTTGCATGGGTTCATAAGCAAGTAGAAATCAAGTCTGAAGGAGGCCAAACAGAAAGTAGAAAATGATCTTGAAGTTAAAGTAGAATATATAGGAGTTGTCAAGTTATCTTTAGAGTCTGAATTTAAATTTTTTTTGGAGAACATCTTTTAATGTACCTTCTTTTAGAAGGAATTTGATTTCTATTTTCTCTTTAAATATGTTTGGTTTTGGTTTTGATTTTTGTGATGGAAAAGTTAATTTGATGTTGAACTCTTAGGTTATGGTATTTTGAATGATGGATTATATAAGTTATATTTAGCTTGTGATAATCCTTACGCTTATTTAAATGTTAAGAATGTAGTTGCAAAGCATTTTAGGATTAAAGATAGATCCTCTATGTTGTTGCACAAATGCTTAGGACATATATCTAAGAAAAGAATTGATAGATTGATAAAGAATGACATCCTATCGGTCTTAGATTTTAAGAATATGGAGATTTGCATTGATTGTATCAGGGATAAATTGACTAAGGCTAAAAAAAAGGGGCAATTCGTAGTTCAGATCTTTTGAAAATAATTTACACTGACATTAGTGGACCATATTCTTCTATACTCTGTGGTAATATATATTTCATCACGTTCATTGATGATTTTTTTTTGATATGGTTATCTTTATTTAATTAAAAAAAAATCAGATGTTCTTGAAAAATTTGAGACCTTCAAAATAGAGTTGAAAAACAATTGAGAAAGGTCATCAAGATCGTAAGATCTGATCGTGGGGGTGAGTAATATAGCAAACATAATGTGGCAAGATAGTGTATGGGTTCATTTGTCAAATACTTACAAGATTGTAGAATTGTTGCCCAATATACCATGCCTAACAGCTCTGAGCAGAATGATGTGGCCAAAAGGCATATCTCATCCTTAAGGATATGATGAGAGCATGATAAGTAGGTCAAACTTGCCAGAATATCTATGGGATGAGACTCTTAAAACTGCTTTATATATCTTTAATAGAGTTCTTCGTAAATCTATGCCTAAAACACCTTTTAAACTTTGGACTGGTAGAAAACTTACTTTAAATCATTTTTGGGTTTGGAGTTGTCGTGTAGAAGTAAGAATATGTAATCTGACAGAGAAAAAAACTGACCTTAGAATCAGTTGTTGCTATTTTATTGGATGTTCAGAATATGCTAAAGGATATAGGTTCTATAACTCTGAAAGAGGTAACAGAATTGTAAAGTCAGAGACTGCTAAATTTCTAAAACTTGATATGGCCGATATTGAATCTTCCCAAGCTGTTGATGTTAATAGTAGTCAGATTGAGACTGACTCCATTCCTATGGTCATATCATATGAGAATGTAGTTCCTACATCCATTGATAGAGTGAATGTTCAAGCTCCTGATCCTTCTGCTCCTGTTGAGAATCTTCAATCAGTTCAGTCTATTGAGAAGGTGCCATAAGGAGGTCTGCCAGACAGAGGAGGTCTGCTAGATAGAGGAGGCCTGCCATTCCTGATGATTTTTTTATCTATCTTGGGGAAAGTGATTAGAACATTGGGTATATGGTTGATCCAATAACATATCATAATACTGTGAGCTGTCCTCAATCTGATTTATGGAAAGGTACTATAAAAGAGAAAACGTAGTCTATGGCTAATAATGAAGTGTGGGAGCTTATTGAGCCTCTTGAGAATTATAAATCTATTAGGTGTAAATGGGTGTATAAGACTAAGAAAGATTCTAAGGGAAGAATTGAGCATTCCAAAGCTAGATTGGTTGTTAAAGACTTTACTCAGAGAGAAGGAATTGACTACGCTGAAACTTTCTCTCCAACATCCTCAAAGGATTTCTTCAGAATCATCATGGCTTTCGTGGCCTATCTACTGCTTAAAACAAGCATCTCAGCAATGATACTTGAAATTTGATGAGGTGGTAACCTCTCTTGGCTTTGAGGAAAATAAGATTGATCAGTGTATCTATCTCAAAATCAATGGGAGCAAGTTTATCTTTCTTGTTTTATATGTTGATGACATCTTGTTTACTAGTAGTGATTTCGGCTTGCTTAATGAGACTAAACAAATGCTATCTATGACTTTTAATATGAAAGACCTTGGGAAGCAACCTTTGTCCTAGGTATTAAAATTCATAGGGACAGATCACATCATCTGTTGGGTTTGTCAAAGAAAGCATACATTAATAAGGTTCTTGAAAGATTTAATATGCACAATTACAAATCATATGATACACCTGTCGCCAAGGATAATAAGTTCTGTAAAGATTAGTGTTCTAGGAATGAGCTTGAGAAAGATCAGATAAAGCATATACCTTATGCCAGTGCTATAGAGAGTGATGTATGCTCAGGTTTGCACCAGACCTGACATTGTCTTCATAGTCAGAGTTTTTGGTAAGTATTTATCAAACTCAGGCTTCCAACATTAGGTTGCTGCAAAGAGAGTAATGAGATACTTACAGAAAATCAAGAACTACATGCTTGTGTATAAAAAAACTGATGATCTAGACTTGGTGGGCTATTCAGATTCAGATCTTGCTAGATGCTTTGATAATTCTAAATCAACTTTAGGATATATTTTTATGGAGGTGTAGTATCCTGGAGGAGTATTAAATAGATCCTAATTGCTTCTTCCACTATGAAAGCTGAATTTATTGTCTGCTATGAGGCTGCTACTCAAGCTATTTGACTGAAAAATCTTATTACAGGATCACTTCGAGTTGTTCATTCTACCAGTGGACCACGACAATCTATTGTGATAATAGAGCTGTTATATTCTTTACAAAGAATAATAAATCTTCCAGTAGATCTAAATATTTGGAGCTGAAGTACCTGACAATAAAAGACCTTATAAAGAAAAGGGACATAACTATTGAGTACATAGATACAGAGTTCATGTTGGCTGATCCTCTGACCAAGACTTTAAGGCCCATATACTTTATAAGGCTTGTTGAAAATATGAATATATTGAGTTCTTTTGATGTACTTAGTTAGTGAGAGTGACTTTGTATTTATGTTTTATTATAATAGACTTTTTTTATCTCATACATCTATGATGAATATTGATATATATTGTTAATATGATAAATTGATGGTACACTTGTATTAATTTTTTTTGTTATGTATATATATTTATTTTAATACACTTGAAGGTATCTCTTGTTTATGTACATATTATATAAAATTTGAGATCAAGTGTCAAGTCTGAGATATGTTGTGCTGTCTCGTCCTTAGTACCATATTAAGTATATGAGATAGAATGGCTTACTGTTGAAGCCATTAAAATTTTTCTTGCTTATTTTGTATCCAAGCATGTTGAAAAAAAATTAGAGGATCGACAATGAAAATAGCATGTGTTTGGATCATTTTTGGATACTATTTTCTTGCTACACTACAACACCAAGACTCATGTCAACAGTATTAGCGATGTTCGTAACCATGGATAGATCTTGTGTCAAATAAAAGATACAATGACTTCCATAATTCAACATGATTGATACTATTGGACTGAGTCGATTCCAAGGTACCATCCATGGATCATATATTTTTCAAAATTATGATCACATACTGTGTTTTCTTATGTTCAATGCGAGAGCCATTTTTTTAAAAAAATAAAATATTTTTAAAATTTTAAAATCATAATTAATGTTGTCTAAGCGGAAGAATGTGAGAATTTTTCTAATTATGGGCTGCCATTAGTTATTTATTTTATTTTATTAAAAATGGATTGATTGTATGATCCAAGTTGATGGACATGCATATAAGCCCAATGTTGTTGGTGATCCTTATATTTTGAGCTATGCGAGCCTTATGTTGGATGGTGTGGTTGAGGTGGTATAGTGTAGGCCAGAACCTAACTTAAGCCCTTGATGGGAGGCCTGTTAGAGTTTGTTTCAGATTTGGCCAGATCTCCTCTCCACTTTCTATAAATATCATGAGATTAGTTTTCAGACTTGTCCCATCGAATAGCCGTCTGTTGAGAGAAAGCTGGGGAGAAGGATTTGGCTTTTGATGTTGGTCTAAAAATCTATGATTGATCTATTATTCAGAATCTATGATGAACATAGATATGTTTCCTAAATCTTGATTTATGAATCTCTATATATAGAGATTTATTTTTGAATTAAGATTTTATATTCGATCAGCCCAATCACGAAGCAACACGCACAATAATGGACGAAAAAGAGGAATGCATGATACATGCACATTTGTATGTGCTGATTGATCCACCAACTTAGTGGTGGACCTCGTCGAACTAAAAATTACACCCATATTTGGGTCCCACTAGCAGTACTCTCACTAAAACGACTTGATAAACTGAATCCTAAACTTGGCCAATTCTCTTGTCCAGATTAGATGTACAAGCTTGTATGCATCACTATCATGCAAGCCTTAAATCGCGAAGAAAACATTTGATAGGTATGGTTAAAGATAAGATCCAAAGCCACATCACCAAGTCTTTTTTTTTTTTTTTTTTTTTTTTTTTGCTTTTTTTTTTGGGGGGGATAACGTGCGAGTATCACGTAAGCGCCCCGTGGTGATCACCGAAATACCATGGACGGGATTTACTATTAATTTGTACGTGGTTTAGGTGACAGCCCAAAACACCTCCATATTGGTTATTTTTATCGAAGATAAGCCTTTGAAAGCAGCTGTTCTTGTATTAATTAAACAAGATGGGTGATGACATGAAACCAAAATGGGAGCAGTTTTCCTGTCTTTGTACAACACCAAACTGCCACATCCATGACCTCCTAAGCACTGGCCTTTGCCTTCACTCAGATTATATGGTCACCTTGTCATCATGGTATACGTTCTAGTGTACGTCTAATAGTGCCAAGTTACAAAATGCCTTGATCCTTTGCATCACTTTTATTTAATGCTGTCATGATCTTATGGATGGTAAGTGTTCAGTAGTCTAGATCCATTTGACCAACTGCATCCATGCAAAGCAAAAGCTGGTACCCACCTTGGTCTATGCTTAAGATGGATAGCATGCCCAGTATATGATGGGACAGACTTGTTCTGTTCATGTCTTTTGATTAGCCAAAATGGCAAGTGGGCTTAGACCCGGTTTCAAAAAGATTATTTATAAGCTCATGTGATAAAACTTAAGCAAACAAGAATGAAAAGTTTGGCTATGCTCAGTTTAATTTATATGGATGGAGTGGTTGCAAAGATCATGCCTTTTAATTCATTATATCTCAACTTGTAAAAGAATATTTTATTAAATATGTATACACAACAAGATATAATTGTTTAATTATAGTGGTTGGGTGATTCTTGCTTATAATCCTTGATGGTCATTTACTTTCGTCAACAACAACCTGGTTTTCTTGGTTTCTTTATTTCTTCTAAGCCAATCTGCTGAATTAGGTTGGTTATAAAGCCTGCCTGGACGCTGGAGTATTAATTTGGATAAATTAATTTGGTTAAATCAAATTAACCTGGGAGCTTGTAGCTAGCTTATTGGTTCTCGGATTATCTAAAACAGTAATTAAGGAATACTACATAGACTTTGGAGTCACATCCACCATATGTTTTCTAATCAACAAGAGAACTGAATTACCAAGGACCCATTTACAGTAGGGTTCAGATTGCATCTTTCATGCGAAGGAATGATCCACGTACCATCTTTCACAACGTCAACATTAAATCATGCAATGGCCACTTCAAGATATGTGCAAATGGATAGAAGAAAAAGGTTGGAATGCTTTGAGGGTTGTGCAATGCAAGATGCAATGGTTAACATCGCGAAAGAATATTAATCATTCTTTCGCATGAAAGATACAACCGAAACCCTAGTGGATAGGAGTATTTACAGATAAGGGTCAGTAGTCCAAATCTTTATAGGATTTAGCACAACAATAGAAATAAGAATACGGTAACACCATATATAACTCAAAAAGTTACATTTACTGTATGATACAGTGTAATCTACCAGCGAACATTGGTAGGTCAAACCATAATGAGTAGGACCAAAAGCATTGATTAAATGAAAAGACTCGTATCCTCCAACCATGTGGTTTTGGAGTCCAACAGGCATCTTCCATTGAAATTGTATGGGTGCAATGCATTTGTATAAGAGATGGAATAGAAGGAGACCTCCAATTTTGAGTGACACAACAATGCTTTGCTGTGTAGGTGTGTTTGATCCATATGGGTTAAGAAGCATATGTTCCTTGGCTTTCCTTGTGTATTCTGAATGCACAAGGCCAATCCAACCTGCCAATTATTTATACTCTTATTTTGCTCTTTATTTAATTTTTCCTAGGTCTTGTAGGCAATGTATTAACATGTAATTAATCGCATTCATAAATCACATGTAGAAGATGCCTCTCAATTTTTGCATTCCTCTTAATTTTTTAAGGGTGGAATCAGACCTCACACAGAAGCATGTGTATCCAACTTTCCTTCATCTCCCTTCTGCTGCATAGGCTTTTTTCTCACCACCTTTCATGAATTATTATGCCCTTTTCTTGATATAAAATTGATGGGTTCCTTATATATTGTATTGTTAAGTAGCTATCATGGTTGTCTCCAAATGAACACCTAAAATTGTCCTTCTAGTGGAGGGATCATAGCTTCTAATATCATTGCAACACATGGATAGTGAGGTCTTTATCAGTCACATCAAAGAGTTTCTACAACTACATCGATCAATATGAGAAAGGCACCATAATGGTGTTTTCTTTTCTTTTTTTTTTTTTTCCTTCTGATGAAAGGGAGATCAAGGATCACCCATAATTTATTAAAAGGTAAGACAAAGCCTTGTCCAAAGAGTATAAAATATTTACAAGGAGAAAAACAGAACTGGAAGGCAGCAGAAGCTCATCTGCTGGGCCTCGACTTGGGATTTCAAAACTTGAGCCATTGAAATGGACTTAAGACAAAAGGATTGGGGCTTCTGGAGACCAAAGAGGGGAGGGAAAATAAGGTTTCACACCATGTGGTATGTTATAATAAATGTAAATATTTATTAACTGCCCATAGCCATGGACCCCTTGATCTTATACCAAGGTGGTACTCATTTATAAGAGCTGCAGGACGTTAATTAACAATTAGGAGGAACTTTTAATGAATGAATGGATCCATAGATAAATGGTAAAAGAGCATCTCATGTTTCCAACACACACACACACACACACATATTGACATGGATTGTCATTTGAGCAATCTCAACTAACATCATTTCATTTGGACAATCATGAAGAAAAAGAGTAGTACCCAAATATTGGTACCAAAAGGTGTGTCTGCCTTCGGTGCACATGATTGTTCATCTCCAAATTAGGGCTAATATTTGCTTTCTTTTCCTTCTAAAAAATTTCATAGTTCACATTATTTTAGTATTTGCTTAGCATCTAGCATAGCACAACATATATATATATATATATATATGGCTAATATTCTATTAAATTTTTGGAGGAATTTCCCTTCCTTTTTATAAAGAGAAAACATATATAAGCAATTTTACTTAATCCGGCAAAGAGGAAAGAGAAGATTCTTCCTTTTGTTCTTTGCTAGCAAATTTGGCACGAGAGAAACTTAAGAATTTTCCTAAGAAAAATATCTTCAGCCAAAATGATATGGTATAAGACTCTGCACACTTTCAATCTATGAGGCAACCTATGTTCTTTGAAGATATTTATAGCCATAAGAAAATATGCTCATTTTCCTCTCTCTAGTGTACTCTATCCACTCAAAGTTTCAAATGGTGTATCTTCCTCTTCTTTCTCTCTCCCAATGACCATAATGTAGATCCTTATAGATCTTTATACTTTTTATCTATTTAATAAATTTGAGGGGAAGAAATAAATAAATTTGAGGGGAAGTTCTTTGCTCCCTCTTTATTTAAAATAAATAAATAAACATCTAAGTTCATATTGGTCTAGTATTTTTCTTGCTATCTAGCATACCATAAATGTATTTGGGTAATATTCTTATACATTTTGGAGGGGCTTTCTCTTTGTTTTTCATTAAAAAAAAAATACATTGGCAATTTTACTTTTCTTGCGAATGGAAGGAGCTCTCCATGGACCACCAACCACTTGTTTGACAATTGTGGTACTGCCATAAGCAAAGGTACACTTGTCCACCATTTTTTGTGTGCCAGTCAATCAATTGTTGCACCAGGTTTAATGCACTAGATGCTAGATAATGAATGGACCCAAGCATCTTCGCTAGTGTTGTGGACTGTCATCTTCGCTAGTGTTGTGGACTGTCATCGATCACTCTAGCACTGAATTGAAATCTTGTCACCAAATTATGGTGTATAGCTTGATGATTGACCCACCCCCAGTGGCTCTAAGCTTGTATGGTGGTCTTCTTTTCTCCCATGTACCATAAAAAATAAATGCTCTACTTGGAACTTTTTTATGGGAAATTACTTTGAGGGAGGGAAAGGCAGTAGGGATATTTTTTTTTTTTTTTTTTTGGGTAGTGTTGACTTTGACAAGATAAAATCTCTCATGTGATGTTTTGTGGAATGTAAGCCATTTGGAAGAGAGCCCGCCAAATGAGCTGTTTGGTGCTTTGCGTGTATGAGACGGCCCCGATATAAATGAGTTAGTAATGACCAGGCCATGATAATACTATGGTTAGCAGAAAACACAGGAAGGTGGGAAAAGGCCTCCAAATTTTGAAACTTTATAACCACAAACATAAAGTAGGGCACCACTGATGCATCCCAAATATCTTTCGAGGAATGCATACCCAACATTGCATGCTCTCTATTATGGGAGAATGGTATCTCGAGTCTCACATTGATTGCGAATTAATGGGGACCATGATTTATATAGGATCGAAACTTTTTTTCTTCCAGTGAGACATCTTTTATATAAGATAAAATTATATAGAGCCAAAGCAAACAATACCTCGTGTGTGCGGATATAGAAATCGATCCATCCAGAACCATTCGAATCCTTGATCGTAATATTGGCGTCATCTGTGGAACCGTCTCATGTTCATGCACAAAGAGCCCTTGATTGGAGAGGCTATCATTCTTGTAAATCAAGAGGAACTTTGGCTTACGTAAGATACGAGCCAAAACATATAATATCATGTGCGGTGTACAAAGAGACCGACACATCCGATCCATCTTGATCATGATCTTTTCTTTATTTTTATTCAAAGGTTCAAGCTAGTTGGTATATGACTATGCTATCTATGTATGAGTTATTAATGCATTAATTTAATTTGAAATGAAATTAGGTTTATTAGATCCAATCCATCCTCGCTCGTGACCATGACACTCTCCTTATTTTTATGTGAAGATTCAAGCTAGTTGGTATATGACTATGCTATCTATATATAAGTTACTAATGCATTAATTCAATTTGAAGTGCAATTAGGTTTATTAGTACTCTAAGCTAGTCCATTATTATAGCCTTTGGTTACTTAAACTAGTTTTTCACTCGAAACCATGAGAAACAAATCTTGTACTATATGTATGCATATCTTATTTTTATTATAATAGATAGCATGTTGTTCAAGAAACACCAGAAAAATAAAAAAAATAATTTATTAACTAATGGCAATAATATACATTTAAAACTAGTGACA
This sequence comes from Elaeis guineensis, assembly GCF_000442705.2. Lineage (NCBI taxonomy): Eukaryota > Viridiplantae > Streptophyta > Magnoliopsida > Arecales > Arecaceae > Elaeis > Elaeis guineensis. The sequence goes on along the minus strand of NC_025993.2, from coordinate 14,679,075 downwards.
ACAATACATGTCTAACCTCAATACTAAAACCAATGATGCTTTTGTCCTTATGTACACATTTTTGGTCGCTATCCTTCAACAAATCCAGCTAAAAAAATGATGTCCAATAATGCAACTTAGAAACAACAAACCTCTTTTTTTCCTGAAAGAATAAATATATTAGGTTTGTGATACTTTGGGTTAGCATGTTGAGCAGGTGTCTAGTCTTTTTTCATTATTCCTTTGAATATTTACATATTTTATGTTGCAAGTTGTCTATTTAAACTACTCACTATCATCTCTAACTTTTATGTGGCAAGTCCACTGTTTTCTAATGGAATGACAAGCCTTATGCTACGTCGTTCTGTAAAATTTATTTCCAATTTCAACGACTTTTTAAATGAAAGTTCAACTCTAGCCTGCAATTTCATATGGAACAACAGCAATGTAACATATAAAGCATAGTTCCGCTCTTTTATCATACAACATTATTTATAGGTGGAAAACCTCCAAAATACCAAGGTCCAGTTTAAGAAAACTCTATAACCATCTCTGCATATTCTTTTAGCAAAATATTTAATATCCATTAAACATTTCATTTGGAGCTCAAGATCACTAATCCTAGGCCATCTTCTACATTAATGTTCCATGGGCTATAATTTTGGTCTAACAAATAGCAAGGGGGGAAATTCTTTGTGCACCATGGGTGACGTAGAAAATCCGACGTGGAGTGCACCACTTTGTCTAATTGATCCACATAACTACTGTTTTTTAAAACGTATTTAATACCTGTAGTTCTATTTTTTTGTTTAAAATTTTGAATAACAAAAATGCTCTCTCTTTGAAAAAAAAATTATGACATCCTGTGGTATACACTACAAAAAATCTGATTTTTTTCGATGAAATTTTTTCATTACTAAAAATAAAATTTTCGTCTCTAAAACTATTAGCGATGAAAATTTTCGTTGCTAAAAATTTGTAGAGAAAGCCTCGTAGCAAAAAGTCTTAGCGACGAAAAAAATTTATTTCGTCATCAAAAATAATCACCGCACGATGAAAAAGTTTACAGCATTAGCGATAAAATATTTTTGTCGCAAGAACTTAAACTTTCATTAGGGCTGGCAAAATATGATCCGACCCGCCAATCCAATCTGTATTCGATCCACCATAAACAGATTTGGATTTAGATTAAACAGATTCGAGTCATAAACGGGTCGATCTGTTTAATCCATTTAATAATTGGGTCGGATATAGATTTTAGATATCTGAACAATTTAATCCGTTTAACCCATTTAATATTTAGGTTAGGTTGAGTCAGATAACCCATTTAACCTGTTTAACCTATTTAACTTATTTCTGACCTATTTAACCATTTAACATGTTTAACTTGTTTAACCCATTTAAAACCCGTTTAACCTGTTTAACCCATTTAAGATCCTTTTAACCTATTTAACCTGTTTCTAACATATTTAACTTGACCTATTTAACATGTTTAATCCGTTTAACCTGTTTAACCCATTTAACCTAATTTAACCTATTTAATAAATGAGTTAAATGGATCGGATCGGATTATCTGTTTAATAAACAGGTCGGGTTCAGATTTGAATTTTTGACCCATTTAATAAACAGGTCAGATTTGGGTTGACCATTTTTTGATCCAATCCGTTTATGATCCGACCCATTTATGACCGACCCAATCCGTTTGCCACCCCTAACTTTCATCGCTAAAATTATGATAAAAAATATTTTCATCATCAAAAATAAATATTATTCATTTAAAATTTTTATTATTATTTTTTTAATTTTAGTGATAAAAAATAGAATTTCTTCACAAAATTTAGCAATGAAAAAAATTTCATCACAAAATTAGCGATGAAAAAAGAATTTTGCCGCTAACTTAGTGATGAAAAAAAATTTCATTGCTAATTTAGCAATGAAGAAAAATTTCGTCGTAATTTTTGCAATGAAATAAAAAATTTTGTCATAACTTTTTGTGATGAAAAAAAAATTCATCACAATTTTTATGATGAAAAAAATTTTGTCACAATTTTTGTAATGAAAAAAAAATTATCGCTAAAAGAAAAATAAGATTTGCAATGAAAAAAATTATTTTTAGCGACAGAAATTCTTTTCGTCGTAATTTTAGTGATGAAATAAAAAATTTCATCACAATATGTAGTAAAAATTTGAATATTTTAAGATCGTCGAAATTTTTTAATTATTTTTTATTATGAAATTAATATTTCATTGCTAAATTAAATTATAGATGAAATAAAATATTTTTTATTTTTTTTACCATGAAAGCACCGATTTAAATACAAATTTTTATCAGATCAAATATATTTTACATATAAAAATATGAACACAATAAAAATATTCAAATTCTAAATAGCAATAAGTTTCATAGCCATCATTGTCATATACAAAAATATGAGTTCATATACCATTTAAAATTAAAAAAAAACTACAAACTATGTATCATCAGAGTCGTGGGCCTCGTTCTCTCCTCCAAGCGTCGATCTCTGGTCCGATGTGTATCGCAATAGTTGTACAGAGGCGGCATCATGCAGCTATAGAGGTGCTAACTCGGAGGCATCGACACCGAGCCATCCTGCCATCGCAGCCACTATCCTTTCGAGTATCTGGCTACGATTCATCTAATAAATAATTTGATCATGCATCATACTCATCGATATCCTAACTGCCTCTGGCACCGAAGCATCATCAGACCGGCCGGACGACGAACTACAAAATTTTTTTGATTGCATGCTATGCCCAGATCCTAGCTGCCATCCAAGGACGGCATCTAAGATCGCATTATCTGTCATCAAACAAATAGGCTGCGATCCAGCATCGCTGTCAGATCTAACCTCCCTTGTCGTCTGCTCTCTCAATTGTAACATTTTTTCTTTCACAATAGACCAAATAACACCATAAATTTATTTCAAAGTCTTTAAAAGTATTCAAAATGTAGTACCATACTTACATGACGCTACTATACTTACCATAGGCATCGACTCCGGATAGTCTCTATTCAAACAAAAGAAAAGAAGAAAAAGAACATCAAAGCAATTTAAATATTCAATAAGAACTTACAAAGTGCAATTACAAATATAGTTACGTACCATCCTCTTCATTCTTTGTGCAAAAGAGGCATTTCTTTGCATATAAATAGAATCAATCTTACTCCTATTCATCTTATTCACCTCCGATCATCGCTAAAAAATATATACAATTATAATCAATAAAGGACATAACAATATCAAAATAACTTGAAACATTAAACATACCTGAAACATCTCATTCCCAAAATGTTCGCATAACCACCACTAATCGTCACTAGACCTAGTCCAATTTCTATAAGGCTGGGTCACAAGGTCAATCCCCTTCGCTTACAGCTCATTGCAGTATTTATGAAGCCTACATCATCGATTTCTGTATCTATTTGCAGTCATTTTGAGAATACATACCATCACTTATTCGTCGGTGCAATCCTCGAAGTCAATATTATCCTACACATATAAATATTCATCATAACAAGAAGCAAAGATATAGAATTATTCATGTAATAAAGAATTATCCATATAACAAAAAATAATATAGATCATGTAATGATGTGCAAGACATTTGAAGTTAATTCTTATCTTGATGTGAGAGACTAGGGCATCATAGTATTAAGGGGCTACATGCTTGAAACTTTTGATGGCCCACGAAAAATGATTCCACATATACAGACTGATCTCGTTTGCGACTATACTAACCTCTGTGCCAATCAGATGATCTCAAAATATCTGTACTTTCAACTTTTCATTGTGCATATGCACATATTTTTTCAAAATGAGGCCCCTATTAGGACCACGTACTGTGCATCGCTGCTGTATTCCTACATATGAAAATTCATGAAATGAACATATATCATCTACCAATGGATGTATATAACAAAAAAATATACATAGTTTATAAATTAATAGAGATATACCTGCAGAGAGATGATGCTGCGGTGCCATGACCTCCAGCTGGGCAGGCTCTGGCTGAGCACTAGTCTGCTCTGTGGACTCAGACAACTGAGTCTCATCTAAATCCTCTGAATTATCATGCAAAATGCTAAAGTAAGGATGTGTATCATCAAGTGGAGCTTGCTGTCTACCTGTGAACGTCCACGTCCAGGACCAGCCATGATGCTGCAATGATTAAAATAATTCAAATCAGCATGTAATCAAAAAAACTTAAATACTACATGATGTGATAAAAAAATAAATTAAATTATTTATTCATATTAATTATTATTCTTAGAATCTGAACTCGTATCCATATAGTCGTCCTCAGCAGGAATCATAGAAGGCATCGATCCTAAAGTACTATCAGATCGTTGTTGATGAAGTCATCATCCACATGTGATTGTGACCCCAAATTATTGTTGGATTGTGCTCGTGCCCGTGCCCTTATCGACGTTCCAATAATAGGAATATCATCATGTTCACAGTCATCTCGTTGCAATTGTCCTATGTCGACCATGTCATCTGGCACTAATATGTTATCTGGTGCTTGCATTTGATATGCTTTATTTTTAATAGTTGTACAGACTTCATTCTCTAGATCTTCATCATTCAGGTATGTGAAAAGTGTGGGATTGAACAAATATCTATGCTGAGCCCTTATTGCAACTTGCCAAGGCTCTTTCATTTTGGTATCATCAATATACCACACTAGTCTCGCTTGCTTTGCAAAAATATAAAGATCACTTTCATACCACACGTGACCAGTGTGGACACTGACGAGTTGAGGGTCTATAATAATTGGCCTATATCATCCTAAATCATACCATCGATATTTGAATAACACGACCCACCGAAGACTACTATACCTCAACTCTATAACCTCATGTAGAACACTGAAAAAATCTATTATTTCATCCTTGTGCTCGCCCTCCATGCTTATTCCACAATTCTGTGTGGTTCGATCGTGATTGCGATTTTTTTTTAAGAACCACACACCATTGACCATGCATGCTGAATATACCGATACACATCTGTCAGATTTTTGGGCAAGTGCGACTAAATCATCATTGATACAGTTAGGATTGTCTATACGTAGCTGAGCTACCTACAATTAAAAGAACAATAAGCAGATTAAGTTTGATAAAATAAATACTATATAAACGAACATTTAAATCATGGTGAACATTAACATAGCTTATCCGTTTGTCAAACCATGATGCGAATTGATTCTTATGTCATGCCACTACTAATGTAGGATGATTCTTCTGAGCTCACTTTCATACTTACTGAAGTGATACAGTAATAACATATATATTTTAATTTAGAATCTATGAGTACGTGCATTCATGCATGTATCAATATTACAAAAATTAAATGTTTATACTCACATCATGTATGCTTCTACCTCCTCATAATTATTTAGCACATACCAATGCATGTCATCCATTTTCTGTAGTGTCAACATTCGAAAATCTTTCTTACCATATGGTCGGACAACATTGAAAAATACAGACAATCCATCAGTCAGAATATCGTCAACATCGATATTTCATTGTGACCTCATAAATTTGATCTCCACTCTCTGAAGGTACATAGAGCAGAATGTCAGACATTCATTCATAATGTGTGCCTCCACTATTGAACCTTCGGGCCGTGCTTTGGTAGCGATGACACTCCTGTATTCTTGCATCTCCCTATCCAATAAATCGTCAATTGATATACATACATAATAAGGAATACAATAATGAATAACAAATATTACAATACATGCAATTACCTTTCAATTAAGTACATCCATCTTGTATGTACTGGCCCATCCAGTCTAGCCTCATGTGGAAGATGAATTGAAAGATGCACCATGATATCAAAAAATGTGAGAGGAAATATCATCTTGAGTTTACAGAGAGTAATAATAATCTTCTTTCCTAATATGTCAATCTGACTTCGTCTCAACATTTTTGCACATAAGTTCCGAAAATAAGTTCTCAGATCAAGTAATGCATCGTACATATTATCCGACAATAATTCACGCAAACTAACTAAAAGCACATATTATAGAAGCACATGGCAATTGTGACTTTTCATCCCGACGATCTTTCCATCTTTTGGCTTGATGCACCGTTTTAAGTTTGAGGCATATCCATCGAAAAACCTCACTGATCTCAAATATGTGAGAAATTGATTTCTTTCTCTTCAATTCAGTACATAACATGCCAATGGCTTCACCAGCCTATCCCCCTATCGAATCAATTGTAATTCCTTTCTAATCCGTATATCCTCCAAGTCAAGACGAGCCTTCACGATATCCTTCATTCTTCCTTCGATATTGAGGATGGTACAAAATACATTATCAAATATGTTCTTTTCAATGTGCATGATGTCAAGATTATGTCGAAGAAGAAATATTTTTTAATATGAAAGATCGAACAATTTGCTCTTTTTTCTCTAATTTTCGATACTTATTCGCATGCCTACTTGGCTGGCCAGATCCTTACCAAATATGACATCCTATGGATCGGATAGCTGATTTAAAATGTTATCCGTAGACTAGAATCTTATCTGGGCATGTCATTCATGCTTTCCGTTGAACTTAAGACTTCTTCTCCATCTATGATCATCCGACAAGAAACGTCGATGGCTGGTGAAACAAATCTTTCCACGAATATGGTCCGATGTAATATCATTGTTACAAGTTGGGCATACTTTATATCCTTTTGTACACCACCCAGAAATATCATCATATGCAGAAAAATCGTTAATTGTTTAAAGTAGTGCCGCATGCGTGTGAAAGATGCCTCCTGCAATATGATTATACGTTTCACACCCTTCTTTCCATAAATATTGTAACTCTTCGATCAACGGTTCTAAAAATATGTCTATGTCTCTTCTAGAGGCATGGAGACCCAGGATCAATAAAGCCAGCAAATTAAAAAATAATTTCATGCACTTCTAAGATGGTAAATTATAAGGAAACACCATAACAGACCACATACTGTATGTAATGCTACGATTACCATATGGATTAAATTCATTTGTTGCCAACCCTAGCCTGACATTTCATGAATCAGTTGCAAACCATGAATGTTCACGATCGAAATGTTTCCATGCATCTCCATCTGATGGATGTCTCATGACATCATCATCGATGTTGTTTTTCTCCTTATGCCATTGCATGTCACAGGCAGTATGCCTTGACACAAACAATCGATGCAATCGTGGCGTAATCAAAAAGTACCGCAAAATCTTGCACGATATTTTTTTCTTTTTATCCTACCATGATTTTTTTTCATCTGCTTGAATGACAAATTGGACATGCTTGTAGATCTTTTTTGTCCTTCCGAAACAGAACACAATCATTCAGACATGCATGTATCTTTTTGCAGCGTAGGCCCAAGTCATCAACTCTCAACCCAAATCCTTTCAATAATTTTTTGGCTTTGTAATGACTTGACGAAAGTAATTCTCCCTCAGGCAGCAGGTCCTTTAAAAATTTGAGCAACCAATTAAATGAGTTGTTTGACCACTTATCCAGTGTCTTCACATATAATAACTTTATTACTACAGACAACAGAGAGTACTTCTTACAACCAGGATAAACATCACTTTGCGCATCTCTTAATAGACGCTCGAATCTATCATTCACAGATATGTTACTATCCTCCTCAGCTTCTTATCTCGGAATGGGATGCTGATGTTCTGATCCTACTTTTACATTTGCTTCAAATAACTCTGGATGGAGATCCTCCATAATTTCTCTATCTTCTGCATCGAGTGTTTGCCTTTCACGACTGGGTGATCCACCTACTGACGATGCATTTGTGGGACTTCTGGGCAACATGCTCGAGCTAATCAGCAAATCTTCACCATGATAAGTCTATCTCTTGTAAGTCACACTATACTGTGTTCGTATAAATGATTTTGAATGTTTGATAGGGTACATCAAAATAAATTCCTATATCGATGACATGGAAAATGAGCTTTCTTATCTTCTCTAGTGTGATTGGATACCACATTCATAAAAAATGTCATGCCCGTAATATACTTGGGACAGAACTTATCGTGCAATAACATCCAACCATGATCCATGCCTACATATTTATGATGCAAACTATACAATCAAACTTATGTAATAATAGTTGACTAACGCCTTATATCCCCTACCAATAGGGTGATGGTCCTATCCCATTCAGGAATACAAGAATTTAATATTGTCATATATGTCTTCTACATCAAAAAAATTTTGGTAGTATTTCGACGCAGTTATCCAGATACACAAATATTAAAATTATGCTATGTATCCAGAGAATATGATTGAAAATACTGATAAAATTTTTCGATGTAGAAGCACATTGTATGTAATATAAAATTCACTCACATGCCCAACTGTCCACAAGGATAGTTCGAGGATAGTGTGTACAACACCAATATTTTTTTTTTATTAAAAGATAAATATTGGTTCATACATGCTATCCTCGAATGAAAATTCTAAGGTTTATAGATTTATTATGCTATGATTAATATATTATTATTATAATTATTTTTATTTTTAAACTATTTTCAGATTATGAACTATACTTCACATAAAGAGTAGAGCACCAAATAATCATGTCTAACAACTAAAAGCAATTAAAAAAAAATAAATATTTAAAAAATTAAAAAAATTAAAAATTATGGCCTAACCTTTCAACTCTTCCATAAATCCTATAGAGAGAGATGGGTACCGAGATAAGCAAACGCCGATGGCTGTGCAGCGACGGTGACGGTGGTGTGGTGATGGCAGTGCGGCAACGGCGACGACCTACAGGTGGACTGCGAGAGAGAGAGAGCCAGAGAGCCATATATACCTGAGTGATCACTGTCTGATGGACTTCAAAGAGGGACGATGGTGACGGCAGTGCGGCGACGACGATGGCGGTGCGGCAATGATGACAGCGGTTGCATGGCAACAGTGACGGAGGTGACCTACAGGTGGACTATGAGAGAGAGAGAGAGAGCTAGAGAGACCGTTCCTGAGAGATCGCGGCCCGACGGAGGTCAAAGAAGGACGGTGGCAAAAGCAGAGGCAGAGGCAGAGGCGAAGCGACGACGACGGCCCTAGGGAAGCAACAACCGTAAGAGAGGGAGAGAGAGAGAAAGTGAGGGAGGGAGAGGGAGAAACTGGGGAGGAAGACGACGGTGATGGCGGAGGGAGGATGATGGTGGTGGCCTCGATTCGACTGACGTGGAGTGGCGTGCTCGATCGGAGAGGGAAGGAGGACGATGGTCGGAGCGGCATGCTCGATCGAGGAGGGTGGCTCGACCGAGAAGGGAGGACGATGGCCAGAGCGATGTGCTCGATTGGGGAGGGAGCGGCGTGCTCGGCGGCATAAGACAGCGAGAGAGATCGCACACATTTTGGGGCAAAATTTTATCCTAAAATACTTTTTTTTCAACAAAACAACCTTTAACGAAAAAATATTTTCGTCACCAAACATAAAAAATTTTATCGCAAAAACTATATTTTTTGCAACAAAAATTTTTTCATCACAAATAATAATTTTTAACGATAAAAAATTTATTTCATCATAAATAATTTGATTTTTGATAATAAAAAATTTATTTCATCGTAAAAAAATAAAAACTCTATCAATGAAAAAAAAAATCGTCGTTAAAAATTTACTTCTAGCAATGAAAGTTAAAATTTCATCGTAAAAGATTCAATTTTTTTATTTCAATAAAACAACCTTTAGCGATGAAATATTTTCGTCACCAAATATAAAAAATTTTATCACAAAAATTATATATTTTGCAACAAAAATTATTTCATCACAAATAACTAATTTTTAGTGATGAAAATTTTATTTCATCGTAAATAATTTTATTTTTGATGATAAAAAATTTATTTTATCGTAAAAAAATAAAAACTCTAGCAACAAAAAAAATTTTCATCATTAAAAATTTACTTCTAGCAATGAAAATTAAAATTTCATCGTAAAATATTTAACTTTTTACGATAAAATTTTTTTCATTGTAAATACTTAATTTTTAGCAACAAAATTTTTTTCTTCGCAAAAACATACTTATTTACAATGAAAAAAAATTTTCATCGCTAAAAATCAGATTTTTTGTAGTGATATTATAATATCTTGTATCAAATTATGACTTCCTGCACGCAAGATGTCATAATATGAGAAAGGTATTTTTATCCAACTATTTTTCAATGCATATTTAATACCTACAGTTCTATTTTTTTATTTAAAAATTTTAAATGATGAAAATACTTCTGCTCTTTGAAAAAAATTATAATATTCTATAGCATATTATAACATCTTGCATTAAATTATGAGTTTCTATACGCTGGATGTCATAATATATAGACATAGGATGTCATAATTTTTTTTAAAAAAATAAAAATATTTTTATTATTCAAAATTTTAAACGAACAAGTAAAACTGTAGGTACTAAATACGCATTGGAAAGCAGTAACAACGTGAACTAATCAGATAAAATGGTACATTCCATATCGAATTTTTTATACTGTCTGCAGTGTATAAAAAATTTTTCAATAGCAAGAATACAAAAACTTCATTGTTTCGATATTAGATAGGCCATAAAAAATAAGGTGTTCTAAGAGATATACAAAAAAATTCTTTGAGACACCAGCGTAGCATTCGAATTAGCATGAAACTTTATTTCTACTTAATGCAAGCCAATCCAATGACCCACCCACATATAAACCAACTTGGTCCTCGAATTCACATCTGCAAAAAACATAGTTCATCCAAAATTGAAAATTGGATAAATTCCATACCATAAATAAACTTTTGATTAGCAACAAGCATGATTCAAATTTTGGACCCATCATGATTTATTCCACCACCTTGTGATGTACGTAATTTCATTCTTATATCACATTATATTTGATTAGGCGACCAACCTTGTATTCTTTATAGATTTCCGTGTGTCTCTTCCCCCAAGCCATAGGTGCCCTTCCCATGTATCTACCTTAGGTTTTGGTACACGTGGGAGAGCCTGGTCCGTGGAAGTAGGTCAGACATAACCAACCCCCTAAGAGCATGAAAGAGACAGGATCCTAACATAAACCTCGGTCGTGGATCTTTACCAAATAAAAATATCCTGTGAAGTGCCACATTCTCGTTCTAAAATGGCTTGTTGGGGGAACACTGACGAGAGACTTGTAAAGGAGATATAAGCCTAAACCTATTTACTCACACATTCAATAATTGTTAATTAATGTAAAAGAAAGTCTGAAAAATCATTTTATGCTATTTGATTTATATTTTTTATAATTAATATAATTTTATATAATATTTTTTCAAATAGTGTACACATGTTAGTCTTCTCCCATACCACAAGAGAGACAAATAGAGTATGTTTAATGATTTGAAATAAATATATAAAACGAGACATGGATGATCCCCCCAAATCTCAATTGGTTATAAGTTTCTTATTTTAATATTGACTTACAATAATGGAGATTATGCACTAAGCTTGTATGGATATTTGATGTCTTTCCATGTAATTGTAAAAGATGCGTTCTCTAGGCATCCCACTCTTTTTAAGAACATTTATGTTAGCATCTTTTCTTTTGAGCTCGTAGCAAGGTTTACCATTTCAAGATAACATTTATTTGATGATATGTGTGAAATATTCTTTATGGTGGAGGTTTTTCTTGACTCTAAGATTCTTTACAGCCCTGGGAGACGGCTAGAAAATTAAAATATAGGTATATAATAGTAAAATTTTGTGCTCAACTTGGTGCTCAAGAATATAGAATGCATATAAAAGAAAAGGTATGGATAATTTTTATTCATTAACAGTTTGACTTTTTACACATACTTTTTTTTTGGTCAGCATAATATATAGTAGAGAAAAATGAATAATCACAATTTATCTAATATTGAACTTGATAAATATAATATTTTAATCAGTTGGCAAAATTTTTGTTAATGTATGTATGGCAAAGTGCATCGGGTTCGAGTCACGGTAGATATTGGGGCTTTGATTAAATAGTAGGATACGAATGATCAGGAGGAAGCTGATCCTGACGGTCTAAGCGCGGGTATTGGAAGCGGTTTCTGATCCGCTAGATTTCGATGGTGCTGGGATGACGTACTCATCCGTTGGATTCGCCTATATGGTAGGGAGGATGATTTTTTCTCTAATTTATCCTCCGAATCGAATATTATTCAGTGAGATTAGGGCCCTTATGGCCACTCCTAGAGGAGATAGCAAAATCGGGATACCCCCTCCCAACCCCTTTTGTTTTACTCAAAAAAAGTGCACCGTTGCTTACCAAGCAACACTAGGACATAAAATGAGCAATCTTATCTTCTCTATGCTTGGTGAAGAGTAACCAATAGTTACCAGCAATACAAACAAATAAATAAAACAAATGAAAAGATATATTATGATGACCTAAATATGGAGATAAACCTACACACATTTAATGTAGAGTTAAACCTACACTCATTTAATGCAAGCATGGCTCGGTTTGAGTTGGATTTTTTATAAAAAAAATGGTTGATCTTTTTGTACAATATCAATTTTAGATTACATGAATCTCAAAATATTCTAAGTTTTTCTTCTATCTATCTACATAGATCTCGAAGCAATCATTGTACAATCCAATGTGCGACACCGCAAGAGAAGATATATCATTCTTTTGCATGAATATACAATCCGAAATCAGTTTAGTGAGACACAAACTACTGCATGATCGTATAAAAGTTAAGAAGTGCATGAGGAGAGATGTCAATCTCATTCTTCAGCTTGTGATATAGTTTTTGGATCAAACACATCAAATGTCTAAGTTATCAAGTGGCAATATTCCTAAGTAGCTGTCAAGTAAATTAAGTGTCATAATGATAGAGATGACCACTACTAAAATGAATGCAAATTCCTCCGATAGTGCCTGTCAAACACATACCTTAATATGCCGACAGAGACAAGTAGAATATACTAAATTATTTAAAAAGACGTATACAACATGAGACACTGATAATCCACTCAGTATTGGTCATAAATTTCATATTATAATATTCACTTATGATGTTGTTTGGTGTCCTTCCTCTTAATCGTAAAAGATGCCTTCTCCAGGCACCCCACTCCCTTTAGGACCACCCTATATTAGCATCTTTTCTTTTTACAATGTGTTCATAGCAAGTTTTCCCAATTCAAGAAATCATTTATTGGAGGATATGTGTGAAATATTCTTTTTGGAGGAGCTTTTTCTTGACTCAAGATTCTCTGACGCTATGAGATGACAAGAAAATTATTGAAATAAAGATATACAAAAAATTTTACGTTCAACTTGGTGCTTACGTCCATATGAAAGAAAATTGGGATAAATTTATTAATGTACTTTCATTTTGGTTGGCATAATATGTAATAAAGAAACATTAATAGTCAAGATTTATCTAATATTGACCTTGATAAATATAATTATATTTTTGTTGGTTGGTAAAATTCTGGTTAGCATCAAGTGATACTAGAGCACAAAATGAACAACCATATCTTCTCTATATTTAATGAAGGATAATCTAAAGTTGGCATACGACACTGCTACACCAACATAAATAAATGAAAAGATATGTTATCGTAGCCCAAACATAGAAATAAATCGATACTTATTTAATATGAGCTGTCTCCTTAAGACACAAATGATCGTATGGCTACATAGGTGGAGATGCCAATCTCATTGGCCCAAGATCAAATGTAATTATTACCTAAGTTATCGAGTAGCAATCTACTTAAGCAGCCAAGTAAACCAAAGTGCCATAACGATAGAGAGGGGCAAAGTTGCAAGGTGTTATATCAAGTAAAGGTGAAGATTAGATTAACTATAATGGGGTCATTTTCTAATTACCACCTCGAGGGGCCTCGAGGTTTGGCTTTCATTAAAATGTTATTTTTCCCTATCTCATCGTAATATTATATCTTTTGACTTTTAAATATAAAAATATATAATTTAAGTGAAGTGTTTTTTGTATCTTTTCTTTCTCTTTTCAAGCATTTTGGTTGCATTGGAAATTAGTATCATGTTTGTACACTAGGGTATAAAACGCATAACACTTAATCCATTGATTCAACAATGGCATGCACATTATTTCCTGTACACTATTTATCCGTAAGTTGTAACATATTGCATGATCAAATTAGGCACCGATAAAAAAATAATATTAGTAAAAAAAATTATTATGATAGTGATATTGATTTAGATCCAAAAAAAAAAAAAAACTTATACACAAATCTATTATATATCTATATATACACAAATCTATTACAAACGGATCATCTAGATATTTCCTTGTTTGCCAATGTATATTTCTACAAATCTATTTATAATATTATAATAATGGTAATAATAACAGCTTTTATTAATCGTGCAACTTTAGTGCATAAATAATTTCCCAAGAGTGTGGATGGAAAGGAAACTTAGATTCCTTGGGGAATGATCCGGTGGTATCCAAATGCCACACCGGAGCCTTCAGTTGCATGGTAAATATAGGAATTTTATATGGTATACGTGTGAAGAAAGATATTAGAAAAGAAAAATTCCTCATAACATTAAAGCAAAAGAAAAAAAAGAAAAAGAAGAAGAATAAAAGAGGGGAAAAAAAAATGCAAAGGAAAAGGGTTGATTTCCTTTCCTTGAGAATAAGATCGGCGAAAAGCCCGCAACTTTTTCCCCAACCCCAACGCAGCAAGAAGCGAGCCTCTGTTCCATCATGCCTCTACAACCCCTTATCCCAATCAATACTCCCAATAACACAAACTGTTCAACATGGAAAGATTTGTAATTTTTGTTGAACCTATGTTAATCTAAATCAGCCAACAGGAACATCTTAACTGAAGCGACGACAAACGGAGCCGTTAAAAGGCGCCGTTAGTCTTGCGAACCCGTTACGTAACGGAACGGAAGTCAACTGCCCCAGTGGACGGAAGGCGACAAAACTTTAAGAGCCGCCTGTCTCTTTCCCCCATCGCTCGCCCACCTTTTTCTTCTTCCGCTCCCTCGCTCCGCCACCTGTGAACTGGATTGAACGAAGCTGTGAGATCCGTCGAGAGGGAGAGAGAGCCGGCGAGAAGGAAGGGATCGAGGGGAGAGAGGGGGATTTGGAAAGGAGATACCTTTCGTGCGATCGGAGCGGTGGTCGGGGTATAAAGATTCGATTTTTAAGGTTTTCTTGGGGGTTTTCCATCTCGATTTGGAATTGTTGAGGTAGATCATTGATTTCGCTTTGTTTCGATAGGTGCCATGGTTTTGAGTTGTCTGCTTGTGTGCCTGATGGGGTAAATTTTGTGAATTTTTTGAACATAATGGCTGTAAATCCTTTTGTCGTATGTTATTTTTGATGTTAGTGATGGTTCGCTAGGATGTTTTAGGGTTTGAAGTCTGCAAGGTTTTATCTTGGAGCTATTTTCGGTTGTTTTCCGAACATTTGCCAATGTTTCCTTATAGATCTCTTACTTGGGGCGTACTGTGAGGGGTTATTATTGCTTTTCTTCCATATTTGGGAATAATTACTAAAATTCTTGTGAAAGATCAAAAATTTGTCCAATTAAATGGCCCGTAAGTGAAATTTCTGCTTTTTATCTTACTCAAGAATATGGTCTAGTTAGAGAGAAAGTACCTAATTTCGTTACTATTTCCAATTTTTCACTTCTGCTGCTTCTCTGGGTGGAAGATTTCTTTAAAAAATAAAAAGAATAAATTAAAAAAGATCTCTTTTTGTCGATTTCGATAGTTTCTCTTGATCCCAAGGTCAGTTGAGACATTTTTGGCATCCAATTTACTGTGAATCATTCATTAGATACTGGTAGTTATGATATTGTGGATAGTGCCGAGATTTTGTTCCTTGTTTCTGTTGCACAATTACCAAAACATTCGGAGGTGTTTTTAGTCATTTTCTCCATTTTTTTTTTTCCCCTTGAAGTTTGGTTTCCCCTTATTCTTCTGGCCCAGATTTGTTAAAGAGAGAGAACTAAGCTTGATGCATCTCTGTCATGACCGATTGTAATTTATTGATATTGATTTATGATGTCTTTGATCTTAGATAAGCTATGTGCAGATCAGCAAGTTTAGTTTCAATGAGTTTTATGTCTTCTTTCTTGGCATCTAGTTTGGCCAGCTACTTATATAGTCATATGCAAAGAGGAAAATACTGTAAGACTAATTATTTGATTGAAGCCATGCTATAACCAATTCCTTCTATGAGTTTTGGGTTGTCCTTGCTTGTTATATCCAAGCTTGTAGCTTTTTGATTTAATTGTGAATTATCTTATATACCAGTTATGATCATATCATCTATTTTAACCAGGATTTGGTAATCTTTGCTTTGTCTTCTGTCAACTATGGTCAGTTCATGATCAGCATTTTTTCCACCTTTTAAGATTATAAAATTTACGACTGGTTGTTCCTTTTGTTTTTTCATTATTTTTTTCCCCTTTTGCAGCCATCTATATCTGGTGTGTTTCTGATTTGAAGGTTTTCCAGTTAAAACAGAACATTAAAATTTGAAGCAAGGTACAAAGTTGTCTTCTAGTTCTTCTATTATCAGAGTTATTTTTTGTTTCCTTCCTTGTTGAAGTATTTGAGAGAGTCTTTCCACCTCATGTGCAGGTTGATGTACTTATAATACAAAAAAAAGGGGCGGTGGTCCTGAGACGAGAGAAGCTGTTGTTTGTATGCCTATTGGCCACCTCTAGTGATCCTGGGTTGCTGCTTTGTTTCTTCAGTTTGCCTAGATGTCGTTCCGCAGTATAGTTCGTGATGTAAGAGATAGTTTTGGCAGTTTGTCAAGACGTAGTTTTGAGGTGAGGCTTTCAGGCTTCTCAGGTCATCACAAGGGAAAATCGCAGGGTTCAGTGTATGAGCTGCAAGACCAGCCTCCAGTGATCCAGCAGAGTCGCTGGGCTTGCCTTCCTCCTGAGCTACTTTGTGATGTAATTAAAAGGTTGGAAGCAAGTGAAAGTACGTGGCCATCACGCAAGAATGTTGTTTCCTGTGCAGCTGTTTGTCGATCATGGAGGGAGATGTGTAAAGAGATAGTCAGAAGTCCAGAGTTTTGTGGAAAGCTTACTTTCCCAGTATCCCTGAAACAGGTAATGTTTCATTTCTGTTGTCATGTGATATTATACCCATATATTTTTTGAAGTTGTACTGAAATTATAGGACTGCACTAGCAGGAGAATGGTTGTGATACTGATACCCATATATGCAGCCTTGTTAAGCTATTAACTTCTGCTTTACTTGTGTAGCCTGGGCCTCGAGATGGAACCATTCAATGCTTCATTAAGAGGGATAAATCAAAATTAACTTATCATCTCTACCTGTGCCTCAGCCCTGGTAAGCATGTGCTTCCTTTTCATTGCTTTTCTTTTTTAATGTTGATCAAATCTTAACAATCTTTCAGTGTTTCCATGAGTTAGAATTATGTTCAATTTGTGATCGAACAAATAAGTATGTTATCTATATTTGATGATGTTCATGCATTATAATGCCAATATTTGATATCAGAAGTTCATGTAACACCAAGTTCCATCTGTCCTCTTATGGGGACATTGATGAGGGAAAAAAGATATTCTCTTTTTGCATAAAGGAAAAGAAAGATACTCTCATGTTTCTTTACCATGACTTTTCTCAAGTGTTTGACAATATTAATGAAAACCTGCTATTTTCACCGAATATTTTGGACATAGAATAGCTTGATTCAAGCAGGAAAGTATATCAGGTTTTGCATAGGCACCAATATTGTTATAATTTTTTTCTTGTTCCATTAGAGGTATGCTTCTGTTCATCAATTTTCTCTGTTTGTCTTCTCTGCTTCTATTGGTACCTCCCAAGATATGGCCATCTTTTAGTCATAGCAACAATTCCTTGCCATCTATAGAGCTCATTTACTTAGATAACTTTCGATGCTGATGTGCAGAAGTATGTATGTTGTCAGTTATTTGTTTTTACATTTAAGCTTTAATGATTCGTTTCTTGAAGGCTTTATACTTGTTTCTAGGGACCAATAATTTATGTCTATTTTAAAGACTAAATGTATGTGATTTTATTTCATTATGTAGCTGTGGTTGTTGAGAATGGAAAGTTCCTCCTATCTGCAAAAAGGAATCGCCGGACAACCTGCACAGAGTACATTATATCGATGGATGCTGAAAACATATCAAGATCGAGCAACACTTATATTGGAAAGTTGAGGTATTTGAAGTTGGTCGCCTGAACATGTCTGCATTCTTATATTCAAATCACATCACAAACCTTTGGTTTAAATGCTTCCATTTTGGATTACAGGTCGAATTTCCTTGGCACGAAATTCATAATCTATGATACCCAACCACCATACAATGGGGCTGCCCTCTGTCCACCACCTGGACGAACAAGCCGCAGATTCTACTCCAAGAAAGTCTCTCCAAAGGTCCCATCTGGCAGTTACAACATAGCTCAGGTGACCTATGAGCTGAATGTTCTTGGCACAAGAGGCCCACGGCGGATGCACTGCATCATGTACTCCATTCCTGCTTCTGCCCTTGAGCCGGGTGGCACAGTCCCTGGCCAGCCTGATAACCTCGTTCCTCGCTCCCTAGAGGACTCATTCCGCAGCATGTCCTTCTCCAAGTCCTCTATCATGGACCGTTCCATGGATTTTAGCAGTTCTCGCTTCTCTGACATCACTGGAGGGATCCAGGAGGGAGACGAAGAGGAGGAGAACAAGGAGGTGAGGCCTCTTGTGCTCCGCAACAAGCCTCCTAGATGGCATGAACAGCTGCAGTGCTGGTGCCTCAATTTCCGGGGCAGGGTTACTGTCGCCTCCGTCAAGAACTTTCAGCTCATTGCCGCAACACAGCCTGCTGCAGGAGCTCCCACATCATCACAGCCCGCACCATCTGAGCATGACAAAATCATTCTGCAGTTCGGCAAGGTGGCAAAGGATATGTTCACCATGGACTATCGCTATCCACTCTCGGCCTTCCAGGCATTCGCTATCTGCTTGAGCAGCTTCGACACCAAGTTAGCATGTGAATAGAACAGTGAAAGCAGTGGAGAAAAGGAAGTTTAATTACCAAAAGAAAAGGCAATAGTTTACAGAGTGGGCATCCACAATGTATTTGCTGTTTGTTGTTGATTTTTCTTGGTTGTTAGTGTATCGGGCACTAGCCTGCAACTGGCTTTTGAAGCATTTATCTATCATCTGTTCACTGAAGTCCTCTGCTATTATGACAGCCTTTGGATGAAGTGATCAGGTGGTAGTTCCATACGATGCGTTGATGCTTTGTGTGTATCTTCTTCATGTTTTCCTTCAGCCTGCTTATGTGAAGATTTAACTAGTAGTCAAAGTAAATAAAATAAAATAAAATCTTCTCAGTCTTATAAGCAGAGGAATGTCTTGAGAAATTTTAAATTATTTTGATTTTTAATTGAAGTTTTATATGGTAAATTATTCAATTATAATCATATAGAATTTGTACTTTAACAGTTTATATTAGGAAAATATTGATACATGTTAGAAAGACTAATTATATGTCCATCAATCAATTTTTATCATTTTTTTTTTAAATGCTATGTTTGGAATGAAGATTTCTATTATGATAATATGTGTATGATATTAGTTGGACCTGGTCCACTTAATAATTTCTGCAGCAGGAGGGCCTGGTACTGGCATCCATGGCACTTTTGTTCTTCCTTTTGATCTATCACACGGGTGGATCCATAAGATTTGGCTTGGAGCATGAAGAAAGTCCTGTTTCTGGTTGTTCATTTGGATCACACTGGCAGCATGAATGATTGATTCTTTGGCTTGGATGTATCCAGGACAAATTTAATGGATTTTCTCAGTGGAAGCAGGCAACAGGATTACACATACAGCTGGGAGAATAAAGCAAAAGGGAAACCCAGGTCCCATGTTCAGAAAGAAAAAGTTTTGCCTTAACAGCTGGTGTCCGCAGAAGCTCCGGGGCACAGCAGGTATATTGCCAAACTGTCTTGGAGAGGATGGTTTTGGAACCACTGGTGGCAGGGTGAAGGTACTCATAAATTTGGAAAAATATAAAATGTTGGCTTTTATTATTGAAATTCATAATAAATAAGATGTTTTTTTCATATATTATTAATATGGTGGCTAATATTTTTGATCTCTTTTTCACCCTTTTATACTGAGCTTTTCGATGACTGAATAAATATAAGGTTGTATTTCAGAAAAAATGTGTAAGGTTGTTGTTGATCTCAAACCTGCAATGTAATTGACAATTTGATACCTTGGATGTTAAAAATATTAAAAGACAGCCTTTCACATACTGCTTCTGTTTAAACTTAGCTATTCTAGTCTGATTAAAGGTTCAAATCTAATCAATCCAATATATTGTGATCCTCAAGCTGAAGATCAAAGCTTCAATCCTCCAACTCTATATGGGCTATGAGTTGAATCTACTCTGATATTATTTATTATAATATAAGCTCTCGTTTAAAAAGGTTAGTTGGTGAGAGATGTTACGTAGATTTCTTGATCCTACATAAGTGTTCAAGATTTTTTTATCGGATAAAAATATTTTTGGCTCACGTAATAATCTTCCCTCTTGGTTGAGATGTACATACAGTTTTTCCAGGATTTTTTGTTATAAGACCAGGAGTGGTTAATCTTTCACTGCTACTATTATCTATCTCATGCTCTATAGATTAGAGCGAGTCCAAGCTTGTAGAATTGTGGCTTTATCAATCGAGGAGGCGAAACAAGGATCTATATGATTTTGAATCAGAACCCATCTTCTTGTTTTCGACATGAGGGGTGATATCATCCGTGCACTTGGATGTTAATTGAAATCTCTCAAACATGTTACCTGGTGTGGGGCGTTCATGTTCTTGAATAGTTTGGAAGCGATGGTCCCTGACACTATTCAATGTCACCATGGTTTATTGGCTGTGCATCAGGTTCACTCTAAGTGGGGGTGGTTGTTTAGTTACTCCAATGAGTTGAAGACAACATAGAGCCCTCTTTTTAGTGCTGCATCACTGTCCTTGTGCCATTAGGTGGTGACATGAAAATGTTGTTTGAAAAAAGGGGAGTACACTGTTTATCCAACATATATCAATGCTGTGGCAATCAGATAGCAAATCCATGAGGATTAAGTGACAATAAGCAAATTAATATTATCTCCAAATTGTTAGAGTTAATGATAGGTTTTTTCTGAACCGATTCTCCATATTATTTTTGGGTAATGGGAATGATAGAGAAGTCTCATTGTTTTGTGAATTTTGTTATGGATCTTAAATTTGTTATGAATTTTTGTTATCATAGAGAAATCTCATTAGTTCAGAAAGCAAGATATCTCGAAACTAAACTGGAATGGTTGAAATGTTATCTAAAACCCTACCTTCAAGTAGTTAGCTACATGAGCTATGATCTATGTTTGCTACACCATTGGCCTCTTAATATATATATATATATATATGATCAGCATAGAAAAAGATAAGATCTTGGCCATCCTCTAGATATCTAAGAAGCAGAGATTGTATTTTGGTTGGATGGCATAACTTCCTCACCCATCCGACCACTTTAGTGGAGCCACCCTAAAAAATGATGTAATTAGTTTGCCGGACTAACTTTATATAACTTATCCCCTTCCACGCGCCTCTCAATTTAGCTATTAAAACTGTAGTGTCATATAAATAGCAACCATCTGCCATCACAAAATCTGAATTAGGGCTTTTAATTACGTACTCTCTTTTTTGCCACTATCTAATATATTACCATCAAAATTGATCTTGAGATAGCTAAAGGGTGGAAGCTTCCAAATGATATAAATCATATAAGAAAGCTCTGAAGGAGTTCCAAATGTCCTAGGTTTCAATTAGTCTCCAACATTGGTTGCATGGATCATCCTAGTAGCCCAAGTCAATGTTCCCAAAATTATCACTCTAGGTGACTGAATTCGGCCCTCATACACATTCATTTCTAGCTGACTAGATATGAAAGACAATGTATGCTGCACATATCCCCTACGTTCTATTTGAGATCCTATGTACACCCTCTTTCGAGTATTCTAATAAAGTATCCAATGAATAGGATTTGGACCATCGTTTCTTCCACTTACAGCCAGTAGTCACAATAGATACCAAGGGGCTAGAAGGGCCCCACGGCAATGCCACGGTAGTCATATTTTGTGACAACTGTTGAGAGTAGTACTCTGCCAACCAAACATTCACCAAAAGCCCGAGATACCAAGGGTTTGTTCCACCTGTTTCCGCCTCTACTGGTGGGTCGCTGACTCTTTGGCTCACCAGCATCTCATAATTAATTATAGCAAACTAGTGAGGTGGAGTAATAGAGGAGATCCAAGGGTTATTCATCGCATCTATAGATTTACCGTCTATCGTTTGCTTGGGGTAATTTGGCATGGAAAAATAAAATCTATGTCAGATTATCATGCTTGATATGAAAAATAGAAGATAGATAGTAAAAAAATTGATGGACGTCATATTTACTTTCCGAAACGAAAGAATAAAATAAATACTATAAAAATTGATATTTAGTAAATTCTCAAATGGTAGTAATCCATACTTGATAAAATATCTCTGATAAAGCTGCATCCATAATAATTGAATTTGTTTTGGTATCTTTTCAAATTCATCAATAAAAAGCTTTTGCAAAAAAATTAAGATGGAGATGGTATTATGCAAAGGATCATATGATTATAATCATTATATAAAAACTAATTAAAAATAAAAATAATTCTTAATATTTAAATTTTATTTTATGTTGAAGACCATATTTATAAATTTTTATCATATTCCTATATAGGATTATCTCCTATCCAACATAGAAATTTTTTTTCAGTATTAATTTTTGAAATATTTTTTCTACTAATTAAACATAGTAAAAATTATTTTTCTTAACAATCATTTTTCTAGATAAATGATTGCCATTAGTCATTAGAGTATCCTATAATTTGATACTCCCCAACCAAACAGATCCATTGAAACCAGTGAAGAATGGGTGCATATCTCTTTCCATACGGTACAAATTGAGAAATGGTTAACCACTTATCCAAGCTCATGAATTACAAACTAATTTGCTATCTATTGTTATTGGTGGTGGTATTACTAATAACTATTGTTTTAGCTTCTTTGGCACTTGTGTCCGCATGTAAAGATGCATAAAATACAAATAGCTTGAATTTAATGTTAATTAATTTTTCAATGTTAATTGTGTGACTTTTTCAAATTTAAATAAAATGTCTGCATTTTCTCATTGCAATGGAATTCTGTGATCCTGACCAAGTTGTCGCCAAAATTTGGAATCATGACTAAGATGACAAGAACGCAAAAACAGCTAAAGCAAATTCAGGAAGACTAGCTTCAAAATCTTTTTTAAGCCATTTCAGGAGTTAATATGTTAAGTTAAAGGCAAACCAAAGAGGACCTTGGCTCAACTCCTTATAAGGACTTGCCTGGTACTGTTCTTGCATTTTAGCTTTATTTTTTATTTTTTTTTAATGGTATGAATATATACTGTGCATATCTTGTATAAATACACCCACAAAAGAGTACAAAATTTTTAAAAGAGGAGGAAGAATAGAAATGAAATCCCACAAGATATTTCCTGCATGATTGGGCACATAAATCACTGTCCAATTCACAATACCTTTTGACTCCCTAAATGGAATCCCACAAGATATTTTTTAGATGATTGGGCACATAATCGCTATCCAATCCGCAACACCTTTTGCCTCCATATATGTGGTGCTTATCAAAAAGAGACAGCCTCCATATACGTGATATTTATCAAAAAGAGACAAAGAAAGTCAACATCCACCAATAATCTTACATGAGAGGATAACCATTATCATCAGATGCTATTTGTAACAATCAATTATTAATCATATTTTGTATTTAATTTTTAAAAATAATATTTTATATTTAATTTTTAAAAATCTAAGAAGAAAGGTCCACCGACGTAACAATTTCTACTGAACGTGATCATGAACCTATAACACGCAGAACAGATGTCAAGATCTGTTCCGTACAGACTATCATGGTGATGATATTTTTTTTATATATATATAAAGTATACCTTACATTAATAAGGGAAAGCAATAGCCAACTCTTTCTTATTGAAATAGGTCTAGATCGTTAGATCTCAACCATCAATGCCAACCTTATCCTTTCTTTTTTTTTTTCAAATAAAAAATTATTGCTATTTCGAAGAGCTCTAAAATAAAAGAATAATAAAAATATTAAATCGTACATAACACATGCCAAATCATCGTACATAGTGCAAAGCATCACCTAGAAAAAACAAATGCTATTCTCAGCATGATTCACCAAGCCATATTTTACTCAATCATGTAAGAACAAAAGGACATTAGTTAGTTATCCCAGTAACCATCTAATCCATATGTCTCTCCCTTGGAGGACGTGATAAAGGTTATCTCTATTTTGAGATATTTTGAGGCTACTCATATGTACAGAAAGATCAACAGGGTAACAGAATGACTGATCTTTTACCACTCACTCAGACTAAGTTGTTTGAAATTTAGAACCTGTTCTTTTATAGATAAATATTAATAAAAAAAATATTTTTTATAAATCTATTAATTTATAATTTCATATTTTTTTAAATCAGTAATTTATTTTTTCATAAATAATATTTATTTATGAAATAAAAAAATTTATTCATCTGATGACTAAATTATTTTTTCATCGATCAGTAAAATAAATATTTAATTTTATTTTTAAGATGATCCATTTTTTTTTTTCTTTTTTGTTACAAGCGAGCGATCACACCATTCAGATGTGAATACAGTCTAAAAAATCAGAATATAAAATATCATTAAGTATCCATGGGCATACATCTTTATGGTACAATGGCCAAACTCCAATGTAATTAGCAACAAACGAAAGTATCCATACTACAAGAAATTTGATTATTAGTGATAGTCAGATGCCATCGCTAATAATAGACAAGCCGTCGCTAATGGTATTAGCAACACAAGCCGTCACTAAAAAGTCGTCGGAAAAAAACTCGATGCTGAAGGTATATATTAGCAACGACAAAAACGCCATCACTACTAACCAGTAGTCGCAACGATAACTAGTGACGGCTTTCTGTCACTTATAATATCTTTTTAAATTTAAATTTAAAAAATAAAAAAAATATTAGTGACGGTTTCTCCATCTCTAATAAATCGTCGCTAATAGTCCTTTTAGTGATGGTTTTATCATCGCAACAGTCGTCGTCGCTAATAATAAAGTTTTTTAAAAAATTTTCAATAATTATATTTATTAAGTCCTGTTATAATTTAACTAACAAGCAATTATATTTACTAAAATCAGTTATAATTAAATTAACAAGCTATATATATTTACGGACATTATAACAACTAATAATTAACTATCACCATTATAAATAAAAAATTAATATTTTATATTACATCAAAATTAAATTGTACAAATAATACTGCTCAAATATCAAATATATTATATTAAAACTAAAAAAAATCAATGGAGATCATCCTCCTCCTCCTATATGTCCTTTACAGCAAAAGGTGGATGAAAGTCGGATGTTCCAACATCCTGTAATGAAAAAAATAAAATATTATTAATAACTTTAGAACTAAATTAATTGGAACAGTAAAACTAAAGTAATTGATACACCTCAAGCCTAAACTTTTATGGAGGGATATATTTTGATATACTACTTCGATTCTCGAAAGAATTAATTCTATATATTTCATTCAATGATATGAAGCTATAGACACCCCCATCTAGTACTCTATCAAATAGTTAAGTTGAATTTTTATCCCTTGGGTACTCCCTCCTACTTGAAGCTTAAACCGGCACAGAGGGATATATTTCGATATACTCCTTCAATTCTCAAACGGATTGTTCTTACATGTTTTATTTGATGATACGGAGTTATACACACCCCCAACCCATCCATCAGATGGTTAGATTGAATTTTGACTCTCTTGGTACCTCAAGCCTAAATCGATATGGAGGAGTATATTTCGATATACTCCTTCGATTTTCTAACGGATTATTTCTACACATCTCATTCAATGATACGGACGTATCTACACCTCCATCCCATCAATCAGATGGATAGATTGATTTTTGACCCTTAGGCCTCTTCTTTTGACTCAAACCTAACTATGTGAAGTTTCTAAATATAAAAATTTAAAATAAGTAAAAAAATTTATTAATACTTCTTGACTTACCTGCTGTGATGGCTATGACAATGAGCTTAACTGATCATGTAGATATGGATCTCGAAAAATCTCAACAACCGTATCACGGACGATGTTCCGGTAGCTCTGAGATCGTTGGCAAAAAAATCTCTACATGACCTCCTCGATATGTGCGTCACCCCACATCTGGATCACGAGGCCTGAAAGGAGGACGTCGAAGACCAGCGAGCTGCAAGAGGATTGAAGCTATGCTCAAACCCGATGACCTGCCTCTTACTTACCCCTCCGATGGTCCGAAGCCATCCTTCGAGATTAAGGAGGGGCTGAGAGGATGGATCCTCACTGTGCCATACTACGATGTACTCCATGTAATCCACCTATACAGTTTAGAAATTCATTAATGCTATTATATATATTAGTATATATAAAAATTTAATAAATAATTTTTTAAGTTACTATAATCCGTCGGGACCTAGAATCTATGTAATCAACGATCCTCCTAGACTAGTGTGTAGCCTCCCACACTGTAATTGCCATGGTACATGACTCAGTTGCCGTATCTATAATAAATAATAAAATTAAATTAATAAAAATAAATATATGATCAACTAAATATAAGATTAATGTAAGTTTAAAATTTTTATCAATCTATCAGCTATAACATGTGTGCCAACGGATACTACTACAAAAACGGCCTATGGCAGTGGTTTAAAATCGCTGCCATAGTCCAAAAAATTACTGTCATAGCCTACGGCAGCGGTTCTCTATCTGCTACATTGTGAGTATTGCCGTAGGCCTACGGCAGTGATTTTTTAGCTGCGATAGTGGTTATACCAACCGCTACCATAGATGACCTACGGCAGTGATTTTTTAACAAACTGTTGCTGTAACCTGTAGCTACGGCAGTGGTTATTTCAACTGCTACTATAGATCAATCTACAGCAGTGGCAAAAAAACTGCTGCTGTAGCCTTTGATAGGTCAAAAACGATCGGCTAGCAACCGTTGCTGTAGCCTTTGATCGATCAAAATGGTAGGCTGGCCAGTCGATCGATGGGCGAGCAATGATCGATCAATAGCGGATGGTCAAAGAATAATATTGTACGAACAATGCCTCTGGGATTTGAACCTGAGCACCAAAGTGCTACCCCTACCTTTATTCTACAATCTTTTTTTTAATATTTATACTCTTCTTACTTTCTTTCTAAAGGCCATAACTTTTGATCTAGAGGTTGGATTTAAGAATTTTTTTTTAATTTCATATAACTTTTCGAGATCTATATGCCCATGATAATAATTTTTTAAAAAAATATCATTTTATCCCTCAAATTGAAGTTTTAAAAAAATTTAATCGATACTTACAAATAATTTTGGATGATTACGTGAATCTGTAATAGTAAAATCAAATTTCAAGCATATCTTTATCGTTCATTATCTAAATAATTATTATTAGAGTATCGTCATAAAAGATCATCTCGATCCGATTGTCCTAGCTATGTCGATCATTAAAATTTAATTTTAACGATCACGAACGATCGCATGATGATTTGATTGATAAAGATCACTGATGTATCTAAAAATTTATGACAATAATTTTGATGATATTTATAGTATACTATCAAAATTTTATTTTAATCAGATATCATTATCATGGTCAATTTAGTATGGGATGAGTTTGATCGTTAAATGAAAAATGATTGATCAAAAGGTGAACGATGCCCGATTAAGATAATTTTTTAGATAAATGATCTTTACTATTACTTTAATTATTTATATAGTGATGATTATAAAATTCAAACCGCATGTATGTGAATGATCTAAAACTATATATCGTTTGCTACTCATTCATAAATTCTTTATGTAAATTGTACTTGTGCTTTTTGTTCAAATCTTAAAATTTGTAAATAAAACCGCAAGCGCACGGTGTGCAGAGTAGCACGACCAGCGAGTACGGGTCGATCCCACAGAGACTTGGTTTTAAAAATAATTTTCAAATCTATGCTCAAGCGAGCTTTAACAAAAATCGAAAGTCGAAAGTTGTTTGCTAAAGACAATAAGACTAAGGATCTAGGGTTTTTGAATCCACTAGATCTAGATTAGGAAATTCTACCTAGAATTTTTCTTATTGATCCTAACGACTACTCCTCTTGTCTTTCCCAAGCATAGATTATGAAGGGACTAAGGCCCAACGATAACCCATCAAGATTCTTTACAGGGGAGTAGTAACTAGGATCCCTTAGGGTTTTCTCCTCCTATGCACTGAATCAAGCATGAACTATGAAGGGACTCTGACCCAACTATAGTTCATCAAAAATTCTTGGCAAAAGAGGAAGAAAAAGAAACCCTAAGAAAAAGAAAGAACCCTATGTAAAATCTCTACTCATGATCTAGCTTCATCGCAAACCCTAGAAGGGATGCTTAGCTAGACATGATCTAAATCTACTTGCAAAATTTAAATACAGAAAAATAAACTACCCTAATTTCATAAATTAAACTATCCTAATAAATTTAAACTGCATAATTTAAACTAACCTAATTGCATAAAATTAAATTGCATAAATTAAACTATCCTAATTGCAAGAAAAATAAATTGCATAATGTAAAGAGATGAAATTGCATAAAAATAAGATTTTATATATAAAAAAAAAATTATTACAAAAATCTCAAAGCTCGAGGCTTGAAAAGAGAGCTAAAAAACCCCACTATCTAGGGTTACAAGCTTGATCAGAAGGAAGAATACATAAAACAAGGGCCTTTGGGGGCTTTTTATAGGTATTTGGGGGTTATAAGGTTTTCAAAACTTCCGATGTGGGACTAAGAGGTTTTAGGGGGTTTATGGTACGCCGATGGGTCCATGGTCCATGCGCCTGTTGCTGTGGATCAGGCGGCTAACCAGATCACCAAATCAGTTGATTTTTGACCAATTTTGATCTGATTTGACTCGGGTTTGATCCAATTGAGTCTTCTTTCTTCATTCTTCAATTCCTGGGTCAATTTAACTCTGTTTTGCATAAAATTTGCGCCGTTGGAATCCTCTTTCCTTATTCTTTCTATTGATGATCTCTTCTTCTACAAAATATAATAACAAGTATCAATTTCTTAATAAAGTTAGATAATTTAGATATTAATTGATACTTTTTATGTCAATTTGTGACATAAATCACTTTTGTAAGATGTGCTCAAGTAGATTCCAACATATATATATGGTTTGAATTTTATGATCATTATTGTATAAATAATTAAAGTACTAACAAAGATAATTTATCTAAAAAATCATCTCAATTGGACGTCGATTGACCTTTTGCTCATTTATTTTTTATTTAATGACCAAAATCATCCCATACTAAATTGATTATGCTAATGATGTTTGATTAAAGTCAAATTTTGATAGTATGCTACAAATATCATCGAGATCATCGTTACAAATTTTTAAATCTATCGGTAGTCTCTATCTATCAGATCATCATGCGATCATTCATGACTATTGAAATCAAATTTTAATGATCGACATAGCTAAAGCTATCAGATTGAGATAGTCCTTTGTGATGATACTCTAATGATAATTATTTAGATAATGAACAGTGAAGCTATGCTTGAAATTTGATTTTACTATTACAGATTCACGTATTCATCCAAAATTATTTGTAAGTATCGACTAATTTTTTTTAAAATTTTAATTTGAGGGGTAAAATGATATTTTTTTGCAAAATCATCATCACAACCATGTAGATCTCGAAAGGTTATATGAAATCAAAAAAAAAATCATATAAATCTGATCTCTGGATTAAAAGTTATGGAAAGTTAAAATTTTTACCTACCACAGTAGTTATCATAACCGCTGCCGTAGGTTGACCTACCATAGCGGTTAGAAGTAACCGCTGTAGTACCTATGGCAGCAATTACGTAACCACTACCGTAGGTTAAAACTACGTTAGTGGTTATTTCCAACCACTGTAGTAGCAAACCTATCGCAGCGGTTATGAATAACCGCTTCCATAGATCATCCTACGGCAGCGGTTATTCGTAACTGCTGCAGTAGGTCGTACTTATTGCAGCAACTTTAAAAACCACTGTCATGACCTACCATAGTGGTTTTAAAAATCACTGTTGTATAAGCACTGTCATAGCTTCTTTTTATAGTAGTGGGAGCCGATAGTTTGCTTGATCGGATCCTGCTGGACGGTCCGATTCTATCAAATCCTCTATCGTCTATCGAAGTACTCCTTACTACTCTACTGGTCATAGAGGGCCTCTCATATGTCCCTTCACATCTAATGATCTGTGAAAGATTTTCAGTCCGATGGTGACTCAAAACTGAAGAACTCAATGGTGGACTGTTTGAGATGGTACAGTCGATTCTGGAGCCTGTGGTGACCTCCTCGAAGATCCAACGATCGGCCTTCTCATTCTGAGGAGTCTCGAATCAGTAGTATGATTGCAAATAAAAGATGGCATGTATTAATAAATAGAATACAAATATATCATGAATTTAAAAATTAAACACTTTTGACTTACCACAAATATCTCCCACATAGCGTCACAAGCCCCCGACGGCCAACTAGAGAACTTATTCATCAGCCCTGACATCAATCGTTGGATGATCTCGGTGACCACATGAGACACTCTAGGCTCTCTAAATATCCTGTAAAATTGATTTTGAACAATAAATATTGATTCTAGAATAGTTAAAATTTTTTAAACATATTTTTCGAAGATCTAGTACTTATGAACAGCTCTGAATATACACGAGCTCTCTAACATCTGATCGAGTTGAAGGTGTTGCGAGTCGAACAGGTCCTCTACCATGATGTTGAGACTGAGAGCTGGCTGCTGCTCCATGTGACCGTGGGGTCAATAGTGACCCCACATCGTCCGAACCTGACAGTAGCAAAAGATCTTAAAGAATATTTTATTAGATAATAAGAGATAAAATAATCTAATAAAAAATTTTTAAAGTGTCAGAGTTTACCTCATGGTGTTGGTGTCGCAGAACCATATGAGCTAGCCGCACGAGAGCTCTCTCCTCTGGAGCTATATCTTCTGAAGCTATTTCCTCAGATAGCATAGCTCCGTCCTCCAAGAGTAGTCATCCTGTAATCTCTAAAAATAAAAATAAATAGATTCATAGATTAATTATATAATTATAGTAAGTAATGTAATAATTAAAATAATGCAAGGCAAGTATGAAAAGTAAATAAAACAAATGCACCACAAAGACAAAAACAACTCCATCTATCCTAGGGTCGACTCCAATTATTCAGGAGTCGACTCCATCTGCCCTGGGGTCGACTCCTGTTGTGTGCCAGACTTCTCCAGCATGTCAGAGTTGACTCCTTTATTCTTGAGGTCGACTCTTTCCTTCCTAGGATCGACTACTTATCGGTCTCCTTAGATATATGGTACCCTTTAGATTCTTCTTCTGATTCTTTTTCTTCCTCCTTTTCTTCCTCTTCTACCATATTGGACAATTAATTGATCAATGTACATAATTCTTCCATCTATATAAAAATATATAAATATATTGATACTGTAAAATATATACATTAATCAAAAGATGGATCTATAGTTCTATGCAATGTAATATTTTTAAAATTTTTAAATTAGAAGGTTCCAAAGTATCGAGCAGCATTGCAAATGAGGAGGGCCAGGATGCATGTCCTGCACATGTGGACTTGGGGTGCGCCAAACGACTAGACCGTGCTAGCACATCAGCATGGCATCCAAGCAAATCTCATCTTGAAGGTTCCAAAGTACAGAGCAGCATTGCAAATAGGACTAAAAATGAGCCGGACTACACACCTGCTTGAGCTCGGCTTGAAATTTTTTTTTGAGCTTCAGGCTAGGCTTGGGCCCTAGAATCTTTTAGAAAATGAGGCCCAAGCCCAGCTCAAACTCAATCAACCTGGCCCATATCATTGGTAATGGGTCAGAAGCAAACTCATCAGCACCATCGTCCAAATTTTGCCAATTACCTCCGAGGGGCAGATGTTCTCCGTGGAAAGCATATTGATCATTAGAGAACTCATTGAGCTGCTCCGACCATCGTCGGAGTAGATAAACGGGTCAGAGTCGGTCCGATGGTAGTCCGACCTTCAATCCCTACCATCGAAGGCAGTGGGGCTACTCTCACTGGAGAGCTCTCTGGAGTGGTTCCACCTCCTAAGAGCACCACCGGATGGAAGATTTTGTACGACAATGTCAGTCGTCCGAATCTTATCGATGATTAAGAATGCACTTTTTGTGTACAAATTAAATTCAAATATTATAAATTTAAATAAATATGATAAATCTAAATTTAAATATTAAAACTTTAAAAAGGAGGGAACGATGTATGGCGATGGCTCTTTCGCCATCGCTAATACTCACCAGATGATGCAGGGAAGAGGAGGCGGCATAGGGATTGGGGTGCGGGTCCAACGGTGTGGCAGGAGAAGAAGGGGGGAGGTGGGAGAAGTTAGCGTAGGTCTGATTGTGTGGTGGGAGAAGAAGGGGGGAGGCGATCGCTAACCAAAAAAGTCATCATTAATAAGTCTTCATCTTTTTAACGATGGATTTAATTTTCATCTTAATAAGTGGTTTATAAATATTACTATTAGCAACAGTTTATTTGCCATCCTTAATAGCCATCGCTATAACACTATTTTCTTGTAGTGTCAATCTGTGATGTTGTTTGCCTCCTGATAGACATGTCAAACAACCATCGCAAAAAAGTGATCTAGAG
This sequence comes from Elaeis guineensis, assembly GCF_000442705.2. NCBI lineage: Eukaryota > Viridiplantae > Streptophyta > Magnoliopsida > Arecales > Arecaceae > Elaeis > Elaeis guineensis. Next base: position 14,646,188 of record NC_025993.2, on the reverse strand, counting down.
ACTCACAGATGTCATGAAGCAGCGGATGAGCTCTCACGTGCTTCATCTCATCCCAGATCCAATCAATGACAGTGGCAAAGTCACCCTCCATGAAGATGCTCTCTGCATGCAGCTCCTGCTGTGCGCAGGTGATGCTCGCCCAAGCTACTTGGAGCTCCGCTCCTAGGACCGACAACTCAAATAAGTGTGAGCACCCAGTTGATAGAAGTCTACTAGTTGAGCCCTGGATGATGTAGCCCACATCACCTCTGCCATCTCTGGTACTACCATCAAAGTTGACCTTGATAAATTCCGAGAGGGGAGGCTCCCAAGCGATGAAAAGAACCCTTCGGATCGTTGCATGTGCAGCAGGAGAGCCTCAGAGACTCAGGGTGACAAGGGACTATCTAGCAGTGTCGAATTGATAGGACTCCTTAGCAAGATAATAGTCTCTCTCCAGCATCCGATGCGTGGATACAATCTTAGTGTCAAAGACTAAGGTGTTTCTAGACAGGCAGATCTGATAAGTAATATATATCATCCTACCACCGAAGATCTGACCCTCTATCGTGCATCAGCAGATTATGTCCAAGAATGAAGAAAGTCAGGAGTCAATCATAGCTCCTCAAGGCTGGCCTCCTGTCATCCCCTAGATCAAACATGCCCACAGACAATGAAGCAAGGCATGCTCAGTTGTCTCATCCTCCAATCTATAGACCAGGCAGGCAACCGATAGCTCCATGCCTCTATCTTTGAGAAGTGTCTAAGTCGGAAGCTAGTCCTAGACAATTTTTTAGAGGTAAAGTTTGACCTTGGAATGGATTGCCACCTGCCATATCCAAGCAACATCGATCCTCCGCTCTGGGACAGACCTGCACTTCACAACAAGATCTTTGGTAGGGATGTTGGAGTAGTATGACCGGCCCTACACCCTCAAATCATGACTCTGATATACGGAGATGGGTGTAGCAAAGATCCTATTAGCAAGTTGGCTACTAAAGAGATGACCGACATCCTGGGTCCTCCAGCTTTTGCCATCAACAATGACCAAGTCGTGAACCCGCAAGCCATCATCCACCTCCGTGCTGACATAGATCGATCAACGAGATAAGAGGAGGCTAGAAATCTATGCATCCTAGCTCACATCAATAGAACTTCTATCGCTAATTAGCCATCTAACCCGGGTCATCACTGCAGGGCCATAGATACAGATCTCCCTCTAGACAAAGGAGCAATTATGCTCAATGAGAATTTATGACCCCTGCCTCCAAATCCCATATCGAGCCCTCATCACTTTACTCCACAAGCAGTCGGATTGAGTGAGGAATCTGATAGTATGTTTGACGATCATAGCCTCCCTTCTGACCAACAAAGACTAGATTTTTGACTCTCCATCACGCACTGACTGGCAAATAATCCCCCAAGACAGCAGGTGAAGCCCACGACCGCCATGTCTAGAACCTCAAAGAAAGTTCTGTAGCTGCTGCCCCAGGTCTTTGAGGTAAGAACATGGAACAACAGTATTCATTAGGAGATAAACCAAAATGAAACTCAAGACGGATCTCATGAGAGTGATCCTCCCCATTATAGAAAGGGTGTTGGCTTACTAGCCCTCTAGTCACTTCCGGATCCGTTGCTCTATGGGCCTACAATCAGTCCTCCAAAGTCTCTATCCCATAATAGGGACCCCAAGGTAGATCTGAGTCTTAGTTTGCTCAGGGATCTCCAGCCTATCCCAAATTGTCTACTTCACCTGAGTCTTCATCTTGGGACTAAAGATGATGTAGATTTCTATAGATTTATGAGCTGACATGATGCCTAGCAATAGGCTTGAATAATAGATGCGAAGCACCATGCATTCCACACAGAAGCTCAATCAATGAGTAAGCAATCATCTGTAAATAGAAGATGCGAGAGTGGTGCATCCCTCGAGCAGGCCATCCCTTGAGCAGGCCAATAAGGCTCCTACTCTGCCCCCTGAATTGCCGCTTGAAGAGTACGAGAAAGAGCATTAGCACGTAAAACAAACAAGTAGAGGGAGAGAGGGCACCTTTGATAAAGACTGCCCATCGAGTAGAAGGGCTTCATCAGAGAATCATTGATCAAGATGGCATAACTCAGAGCTTTCACATAGTCCATGACTCAGTCGATCCATCCATTATGGAATCTGAACTCAACAAGTGTGTAGCATAAGAACTACCAGCTCATCTGATCATACGTCCACTCTATATCCAACTTGATCGCTATCAAACTCTGACGAATGAGGGCGCACTGTAAGTTATGCATAAACTCCTGGGTAAGAAGGACATTGTTGATGATACAGCAGCCACTGAGAAAAGCATCCTACTCCTGACTGATTAGCCATGGAATAATCGACTATGGATGTCCTATCAAGACCCTTGCACATACTTTATAGAGAGTGGTGCAAAGGTTGATCAGTCTGAAGTAAGGGTGAGCATAGTCTGATTTGGACCGATTTCATACTCAAACCTAAACCAAACCAGCTCTAAATGGTTTGGCATTTCTAAAAACCAAATTAGACCAATAGAAGATTGAAATCAAACTAAACCAACATGGTTTAAACAGTCTAGTTTGGTTTGGTTTACTAGTTTATATTATTATTATTATTATTATTATTATTTGTGATTCATGAAGATTTGTTTCTTTTTCACATAAGAGTACCATCAAAAAAATTTATCAAGTAAAATAATTTAAATTAACATAAGATATCGTCACTCAATAAATAAAATTCTTAAATAAATACCATCATTAAGGATTAAGATAAAGATCCCCAACACATTACAAAAATATATATAATTCAGTAAGTCACTTAGGGTTTAAGGCTAATCAACACAAAATCAAATTGATAAATAACATTATAAATTTAAAATTATTTTTTAATATATTAATACTCCAACATAAATAGCATCTTAATCAAAATGATGTTGTTTTATTAAAGCCAATCCGGTTCGATTTGAGAATGATTTTATTTACTGATAAATCTGAATCAATCCAAACCTATTTTTTATATGTCAAAAACCAATCAAACCAAACTGAATAACATTTTAAACCAAACCAAACTTATGGTTTGGTTCAATTTCATCAATGTGATTGGTTCAGATTCAATTTTTGCTGACCCTTAGTCTGAAGTGCCCTGGAGCTGACGCATCAGGTCTCTTCGAGATGAGGACAATTAGGGTTCGCTTCCACTGCTCTAGGATGCCTCTGACAACAAACACCATCTGTACTGCCTCAGTCATCTCACCACCAACAATCGATCAGTACCTATAGAAGAAGAGGGGAGAAAAGCCATCTGATCCTAGGACTTTATCCTCATCGAGAGATCAGAGGGCTCACGCACCTTAACAGTAGATACTGGACAGGTCAAGGCCATATTCTCTTCATCAGAGATACTGCAAGTATGGTGGGATCCCTAGAGGTGGCCATCCCCATCTAAGGGGGTAGTTCAACGAGATCTGAAGAATTGAAGAATCGATCTCTGATCTCCTCACTATCCTCCACCATCCTGATGTCACTCTCTCTCAATTGTCTGATACGATTAGTCGATATTCAGATCATCGTAGTCTGATAAAAGAACCTGGTATTGCGATCACGCTTCCTGATCTACTTCAGCTTGGACTTCTGCCTCCAAAAAAGTCTCCTGTTATCTCAATAAAGATTGGCGCTCCGAGAGCTTGTGGTGAAGCTTCCTCAGATTAGGCTCCATAAGACCCCCCCTCTTGATCTTCTCTCCTCTGGAGTGCCGTAATATCTGCCTCTACCCTCTCGAGCTATCTGAAGATATCTTCAACCTCAAAACAAAGAATGAGTCTATGCCTTGCTAGCTCGAGCCTCCTGATCATCCGATACCTCGCATCACCATGAATCAGCATCCTTTAAACCTTTCTGATCAGGTCTCATGATTTCGGATAGAATGTCCAGAATTTCTCGAATCTGAATGGAGCTCTGAGCAAATGTGAGTCATTAGTAGTAATGAGAAGCAGACAGTAGTCTGAAGCAATCCTTTGAAGGTGCTGCACCTGGTGGCTAGGGAATCGCTGGAGCCAGGCGACAGTAGTAAGTGCTCGATCAATCCACTCCCAAACCCTGGCTCCCTCAAGACAGTTGTTACATCAAGTGAATCGAGATCTGGTGTAACCAAGGTCAATCAAGCCCAAGTTACTGATGAACTCTCTAAACTCTCTGGAGTCAATAGTATCCACACACTATCTGCCATCCATGTTCTTGTGGGACCCCACAATACAGTTGATGTCTCTAGCAATGAGAGAAGGTAGGCTCTATATCACTAGCCTGGATATCTCAGACCAAAAAACCCTCTACTCTCTATACTCAGTGCTCGTGTAGACACCAGATAGAAGCCAATGGTCATCGGTCTGTTTCGAGATGACTAAAATAATTTGCTACTCACATTTGTGAAAAATATCTATCCTGATCAAGCCATGACACCACATCACCATGATCTCCCCGAACAGACCTCTAGACTCCACTATATAAGTACTCTATATCAGTGGAATCCATCTTTTTGCCCAAGCAAGGCTCGTCCCGGACAGTCGAGTCTCAAGCAGGAGACAGATCTCTGGGCTGGGCTGCTATATGATCTTTCTAAACATCATCCAGAACGAGGGCTTCCCCGCCTCTGGGTGTTCCAAATCAGTAGCCTCATTGGAAAGGCCGGCAAGGAAGGGGCTCCACACCAATACCCCCTCCACCTCAGCATCGATCTCCAGCCCAACTATTGAAGAGTCCATATCATATGATCTCCCCTCCTCCTCATGGAGGGCCTGCTGCAATCGGACCATAGCTTCATCGTGATCCAAGCCCTGGCCATCCGATGCATAAGCCTGGCTACCAACCATCTCGACCACCACCCCTTGCTCAGAGTGCCTCGTCGCTGCTGGACTGCCCTGGTCTACTGCAGGTGTGCTCGTCTAAAGCCTAGCTGACTCCCCATCCCTTGGGGCTCTGCCTGAGAAGAAGAAGATCCCAGGGCCTCTTAGGGAGGCAACCACCTCCATCTGGTCCTCTGGACAAGCTGGGCTCTTGTCTTTAGCCTTGTGTAGTCTTGAAAGGCTCTTTCTACAATCATTAGGCTCTTTTCCTCAGACCTTTGGCTTTTTAGGTGCCCGGCCCACATCAAATTCACTGAGCCGGGCTCGCTTGGGTTGGCCAAGCCCACCCTAGCAGAATTCGTCGGGCCAGATCACGGCCCAGATGAGCCCTTAGTACTCGAGTCCTCATCTCTTGTGTGGCCCGCCACCAACAGGTTGAAGCTATTGGCGGGCCAAAAGACAAAAACAAAAACAAAAAACAAAAATAGAAACAAAAGGAAAGAGACAAATCTAATAATAAATATAACATTGAAATTCATATTATATTGCTTATTGTGAAATAAAGTAGAAATGATGTTTATTAGTACTGTGAAAAATTAAATCATGAATTTTTTATCGTTAAATTTTGTGATGCTTAGCATAAAAATTTATGGGATGTTTTTTTTTCAATTTTCTTGTGAATTTAATAGAGGGTCTAAATCCATCAGCTTCTATTAGAAGAAAAAGGGAAAAGAATTTATAGATTCTCTATTAATATAGGGAGAAAAGCAGCGGAAAAAAGGATGAAGGATAATTAAAAATTTGAGATTTTATAATTCATTTTAGAATTGAAGTTCAATTTTTTTTAACAAAAAATCATTTTTTTATGGATAAATTTATTGATAATATTGGCAGTAGTTTGAAGGGTGAGAGGTTGTTGAGGATCATGCCTAATAAGTTACCTCTCAAGCAACTGAGTTGAGAAAGTTGAAAATCACCCAACATGCCTTATTGAAAATCAAGCATGATAAGTTACCTCTCAAGCATGATATTTTATGGGGTTTGAGAAGTTTTGATCAGGAGAATTCTTTGTTCTCGTGATAATATAAATATGATATTAATCCATGGTGTGAGACTTGCACTGGGCTAAGTTCCACGTTTTTGAACGGTAATGTGGATCCATGAACAAGACTTTTCTCATGCTACTCAACTCAAGGGCCAAATGTGTGTCATGGTAGCTTGCACCAGCCACCATGGAATGAGAGAGATGGAGACTCATAGTTTAATATATCCTCTTCCTTATTTTCTGCATATTAGCTTTGTGAGATAGGAGGTGGTGTTTTGAAAGTTTGGATAGGAGTTATGTTTGGAATCATAAATTAGATTTTTTTTTTGATAATTATTTTAATCATTTTAATTTTAGTATAAAAAAATATGAGTAATAAATTTTACGTTTTTCTTTTTGTGTAAAAAAATATGAATAAATTATTTTTTAAATATTATTTATAAAAAATAATTAAATAAATATAAATTTTTAAATAAATATTTTATTCATGAACAGACCTTTGGTTTGGTGAGCCCCGTACCAGCTGTGTGATCCTTGTCTACTGATGCTGTAAGTTATATTTCCCGGAGGATCGTCCGAAACCAAAACAGTAAAAAAAAAAAAAAAAAACGAACTCGGATCGGCGGTCGTACTCCATCTGACCTGTTCGGCGGCCGTTACATGTCACGGGCACATTTAAGTTCGGGTCGGATAGGTACCCTAGCGAGACTTCCAGCTCTTGAGCCGCTTGGAGATCGTCAGAGAGAGAGAGAGAGGCCGTGCTTCCCCTTTCTTTCTCTCGTTCGGTGACAGCCGTGATGGTTGAGCTGCGGTCATCGAGCTCGGAGATGGATCTGGACCGCCCCAACATCGAGGAGTACCTCACCACCGACTCCATCCAAGAATCCCCCAAGAAGCTCCACCTGTATCCGCATCCTATTGCTATTCTCTTCTCTCTCTCTCTCTCAAATCCCTTCCCTATTTTATTTTCTTCATCTTTATTTCCCTTTTTTTCCTTGAATTCGGTATTTTTGGGTTGCGAAAGAAACCCTAACCTACTAATTCTTTGGATCAGGAGGGACTTGCTCGACATTTCTCCCACGCTGACGGAGGCCGCCGGCGCCATCGTTGATGTAAGCGTCGCTCTCCCTCTCCTTCTCATCTTTGTTTCTTTCGATGCTGATCAGAGGATTTGGACTCCAGAATGGGAATATATGGATATAAAGGGTTATGGAATGTGCTGATGGTACTGAATTTTATAAAAATTAGGGTTAAGGTTCGCATTTTGTGTCAATGTGTCTGTTTTTTTAAAAAGAAAAATACTTCAATTCCATTTTGTTCAATAGGCATCGTGTCTCAAGTGTTGAAGGCTTGAAGCTATTTGATTTAAAGGAAAGATTTTGCATATATTTTAGAATGGAATTCTTGGTGGCGTTCGTTTAGGTTCTTGAATCTGGATGGTTAGTTTTGGCATCAATTGTTTGATGTCCGCAATTTAGTTTGGGAGAGGCCTGTTGTTGACCATCTGTTGGTGGAAAATATTCTTCTTGGTTGACTAAACTTGAATATTCTGCTTTTCATATTTTTTGTGTATAGGATTGCAATGTAAATATGGATGTCCTATATTATTTTCTATAATCTGGATGCTTGTGGGCTCTTCTTTGTTGTTTCAATGTATTTTTTCTTTTCTGAGCATTGCCAGTGTTAAGTATCTTAGAGATTTACAAGGGTTGGAATTATGATTCGCCGAACCATCCCGAACCAGATAGTTTGGGGCGTTCCAAGCTGTACCGGCCACAGACTGAGATGGTTCGGCCCTCCGAATCTGAACATCAGACGAGGGAGAGGGAAAGAGAGGAAGAGAGAGAGAGAGGAGGGGAGGGAAGGAGGGGATGACGCCATCGGAGGGCTAGTAGTGGCCCGACAAGGGCATCGGAGGGCTGGGGAGGCCTCCGCAATTTTGTGTCATCTGATAGGATGTTTAATCAAGAGAGATAGAGAGAGGAGAGAGCAAGGGTATCGGAGGATGGCACAGTCGGCTAAGAGGGTGTCAGATGGCCATCATGGCCACTGGATGGCCGAAAAGGCGCGGCAGAGCCACGACCATAGAACAAGGTCGACCACCTTTATTCATCGTATTTTTTTTAAAATGATGATGACCAGTGAAGACGGCAATGGGTTTGCCAGCTTCACTGTAATTGAGATTTGTTAAAAGAATCTTGTGAAACAGAGGTGATTGCCCCTCTTTCATGCTCGCGAAGTCGCAGGCTGCGATTTCGCCATCTAACGGCCATGGTGGCCAACGGGAGGCCTTCTAGTGGCCTCTCCGCCGGCTTCCCCTTTTTTTTTTCCTCCTCTCTCTATCTCTCTCTTGATAGCGATTTGGCGGAGGAAGCGGAGACCTTGGCAACCCTCCGAGCCTGTCCATGGCCCACCTATTGGCCACCACCGGCATCTCCTTAGGCCTTCCTCTCCCTCCCCTCTTTCTCTCTTTTCCTCCTCCCTGATTACTTTCCTCCCTGATTCATGTCGGTCTGATCTGATATAGACCGTACGGACTCATACTGCTGGCCAGCCAGCATGGATCCCCCTACTTGTTCCGCGGACCTTGGTTGGAATTGTTTTTTACACATCAATTATTGTTGGGAGGTCTTCTGCTTTTTTAAACATTAATTGGAGTAACTCTCCTTATTGGAGCCCTCTCATATCTTTTTCGTACATGCCTGTACCATCTCAATCATTTCTTCATGATTGTCCTTAATTTGTGCAACTCCAACAGCTCCCTTAATATGTGGACGAATAATTGAAGGTAACTATCATTTCTACACAAATCATGAAGCTAGTATCTTTTATTTCATTGAGATTTTATGAACATAACTGTCTGGAAGGTGTTGCTTGGCATGTCTGATTCTCAATGTTGTTCATTCTGTTCTACTGTGTTTCATGTTTCATAAAAATTGCATTAGGAATTGAATTTCTAGTCTAATTGTGGGTCACATTGCCTAAGAATTCCTTGTCGTTGCCTTTACTTCTCTATGTAGCTGTATAGACTACTATGTGAAGTGGTGAACCTCTGCAAAGCTAGGTCAAATAAATGTTCATCTTACTGTAGCTCCTTAAATGTTGACCTGATAATAGGAAACAATGCACATAAATCATATCACTTTAAAATGTTTGACATTAGTATGACTTTCTTGTATTAGTGTTGGAAAATTAGGACATGTATATATTGTTTATGTAGCCTTTTATAATGTAATTTTTACATTTCTTATTCAAGGAAACTTATCTGATTTTTATTTTGATATGTTAGTCATAATAAGTAAAGCATGTCTTTCCTTTCACATTTCAAATACTTGTTGATCCATTTTAAGTTTTTTTATTATAAAAAAACAGCTATTATCCAGATATATTGCCTTTGACATTTGTACTATTTTGTCCAGGATTCCTTCACTCGCTGCTTTAAATCGAATCCTCCAGAGCCCTGGAATTGGAATGTCTATTTATTTCCCTTATGGTGCTTGGGAGTGATTATTAGATACGGAATTCTTTTTCCCCTAAGGTATGAAATAATTTCTTGTTATGAACAACTAAACATGAATAGCCATTAGATTTTAATGGAAACAGAACAAGGTGCATTTGTAACTATAATTTGCATCGTTTAGCTGCATAGTTTTCTCTTTATGTGCGAGCAAATTTTCTATATTGCAATCTAGGTTGTTTGCGATGGTTTTTAGGTGTTAACTACTAAGATGATGGAATACGTGATGGATTGATTAGATGTTAACTACTAAGATGCTGGGAATCAGCAAACTGAGTTAGAGCCTTGTGGTTTCTATCCCTCTTAATGAATTAATTCTTATAGGGTGACTTTTAACAGATAGTTAAATGCTTGTTTTTCCTTTTTTTATTGTGGTTACGAAAATTAGGTGAAAAAATAAACAGGGTTTATAGGCTTATTAGACCTTTCTATTACCAGTCTTGATCCTAAGTCGCAGCATTGTTAAACTAACAATGTTACAGGCTGTGTGGAGGAACTTTGTCTAAAAATACACTCTCTTCTATTGTGCAAACAAAGTTCTGGATGTTTCCTTAAGGCATGACGTGTTGAATGCTTTTGAAAAGTGGTCTTTGTAAATTTCATGGTTAAGTTGAGAAGGAGAAGTGTTTGGTTTTTCATGTTATATTAATTGGTTGCTCAACTACTTTCAATTCATATGGAAGTACAAAAATAACAAACAGGGGAAGACTGGAGCAGGCATGGCTAAAATCTGGGTATGAAGATACTTGGCCAAACTACACATGTTGAGCCCTTGTAATCACATCTATCTTATCATTAAACAAAAGGTTTTATCTTCTTATGCATGTGAACCTTTTTTTTGTGGATATTCTTCTGCAACCGTATACTAACTCTCTGCAAGAGAGAACAGATTGTCATGAAGCATTTTGAGTTGTTCTGCAGTTGGGAGTTAGTTTTCCAACACCATTTTAAATCATATCAGTGTATTCTACTCGTGTTATGAGGTTGTCACCTAGCACTTTCTATGATTGGCGAAAAACTTGAGGAGCAAATTCGGATGGGTTGCAGTTGTGTAATAGAACACATTAATAAAGGCGAACTCCAAACAAAATTAAAAGTGGGGAAAGGATCAAAGTTGCACATGCTGCAGTTGCATGGTATAACACACTAATGAAGGCAAACTCCCTACGGAAGAAATTAAAATGGTCTATGACCTTTCATTCAATATAGGATTACAATATAATGAATTGTTTTTACATAGTACAATCCAACTGACTATCATATATGCTTATCTAACTCAAGATGACTATCAACGTGTTTGCTTGGTCGATATTGAAAGCATGAATAAAGATGAGCCTTCATGAGGGTCACAATTTTGATCAAAACATTGGAATTAACAAGGTGTTATTAGTAGGATGAACATGTTGAAAGAAGTGCTTTTGCCTATTCATAAAAAGAATAATTTGCTTGAAACCTGGATAGAACTCTGGTTGGCATGATAATAACAAACTTAATTTGGTCAGAAATCTAGTAGTGAAGCTTGACTATCACTCTACATTGGAACAAGCCATAACATGATAGACTGGTGTTTTGGAATGATTTCTTATTTCTTGCTCTTGAATGAGATGGGAGCCTCCCAAGAAGTTATGAAAGTTGACAAGCAAGGATTGATTAATATGATCACCGACCTAATCAACAAGATAAAGTTCTAAGCTTTAGAATGTAAATGACAAAGAACAAGAGCGAGTGACGATGGGGAGACTTGTACATGGAGACACTTGGACATTGGACCACAACTATGAAACCCAAAAGATGACAGAGTGCCACTGCCTGTTATCTTAAACTGACACTATGGATGCCGCTTTAGGTGGTAAATTTCATTTCCTTATAGAGTGCATTATCCTAGTTAACACTTAAGCATCCTATTTCTCTTCCTTTATATGGAACCTAAGGCTGGGTAGATGGTTTGGATTTGTGATTGCCTTCCTACCAGTCATACAAAGGGAGGAGGTTTTTTGTTTATGTTCTTTGCTGCAGCAACCTTATCATTTATAGGGTCTTTCCATTTAATATTATACAAGATTGATGCGTTTAATATTAGTAAGTCAGTGGTATAGAGCTGTTAATTGGTCAGTCTGGCTTGAGCATCCTGAAGATCCAGCCAGACTACTTTGGCCCTAAAGCCTGGTTAGGTTTGAAAGTTAAAAGTGCAAAAGAGTTCAGTTGGACGAGGCTCAAATATATGGTGAAAATAATTAGGCCTGCTTTGGGCACAGCATGCCCTGAAAATGTTACCAAGCTGTTGTGCAGCCCTGGCATGGTATCCTCAGGCTAGGTTTAGTCTGGGCGAGCCTTGGGCTTGTGGTTTGGAACCCTGGCCTAAATCAGGCCTGGGTTTAACCTGGCTTTTTGACACCCCTATAAAGGTAAGTCATCAGATCAGTGCATATTAGTATCATGTAATTATGGTTGTCTTTTCTTGCATTTTTTATAAAGATAATTTAAGCTTTTGCAATTCAACTTTGAATTGTATACACAATCATTTTAACTTTCATTTTTTCCCATTCGGTACCATGCACGTACTGGTGTAGAGTTGCAATCTTGACAGCAGGGTGGCTAGTATTCTTTGCAGCCTTTATTCCTGTACATTTCTTGTTGACAGCACATAATAAGTGGAGGCGTAAAATAGAGGTGGGTCTTATAACTCTTGTAATTAAAATATTGCAGCTGGATTTTAATGCTTGTATGAAATATTACTTTTTCCCAAAAAATTGTTTTTGTATTTGTTACTTTAATTTTTTTTTTTTTGTTTATTTGTGCATATGCATAGTGTTAGATTTGTGATTCTTAAATTGGTAATCAAATTTTAGTTTCATTTTCTAGTTTATACTCTTCCTTCACCTTCCTGTTAACCTGTCCTTTTGTCACCTTGTTAACTAGAAGTGGACTTTCATCTTCTATCCCCTTTTTTAGTTGATCTAGATATTAACTCTTATATGTTTTCTAGTAAGAGGTAAGAACAGAAAGAGAAGGGCAAATATCACTTCATACTCAGTATAAAGCTAGCCATAACAACATGAATATGCAAGCAAAACGAATAAGCTTAGTAGAGGTGAAATAATCAATGTCGAATTGTGAAGCATGACAAGTTGGTTTAGGAAGAGCTTGCAAATAAAATACAATAGTGTCAATATAAAGAGAGGCCCTTAACAAATGCTGCAACAATAAGTTTAGGTGCAAAATCAGTTTGGTTGTTAGGCTAGTTGTATATTTGTAGTCACCTTATGATATAGCCATACACATGAACACATGATATTATTGGTTTCTTGGTTTCCTAGTACAGAAAGATTGGAAGATGGACTGAAATGTCTAGGATGTTTCTTGTAGAAATGTAAATGCATGCAAAAGGTAGATGTGCTTGTGTGCTAATTATCTTGGTTATATTGTCAATTCTACTATGTAGCATGAACTCTCATGATATGCCCATGCTTGAGGCTTGTCTAACCACATGCATTTTCCTACTGGCTTTTCCCATTTTCACCCCTTGCCTTTGCCTATTCCATGTTTTATGATTTATTTATATAAATTATATGAACCTCAAGGTCAGAGGTTCAAGTCCTTCTAGCATTTATGATTTATTTATATAAATTATTTTTATTAAAAATAAAATAACACCTGCATCCCTCTCAACACATTCTAGTCTTATGATATAACAAGAAGTAGACATTTGTTAGCTGATCAGCTTTGAGGTCAATATATGAGGAAGTTGTGAACAATATGAGTTTAACATAGAATGGATTATAGAGGTAGGTTTGAGTGCTACAAGAGAAATTTTGAAATAGCAGTGGTTGCATAAGAAGCACTTGAAAACTAATTGAGAAGGCTTGGTTACTTGGAGGAATATTTGTGGAGGTTGGCTTTGATAAATCAAAAAAAGCAAGGATGGAAAGAGCTTTATTTCTTTGGTTTATTTTCTGCCTCAGAGATGAATGCAGCTCCCGACGTCAGATAGTTTCTTCTTTCCTTGCCATCGAGATTTCTCTAGTGTTTGGTGAACTATGGAGGTTTGCTTTAAGTCCCAGATTCATCTATTTAGACCTGCTTTTGTATGTATAGATTATTTGCTTGTTAAGTGCATAACTTCAGCATGCTCTTATGTTCTTTAGGTTTTGCATCATTGCACTGGGCTAAAACTAAATAAATGATATAATTGTAAAGGATGGAAATGAAATCCACTATCAAGATTGCAAGATACACCATAACCTGGTAATGGTCTAAAATGTAGTTATTAAACTTGCACAATAATCGATTTGACCAAGGTTTGGATCACTGATCCAACTTGATTCGTATTAAAAATATATTAAAAATTAAAACTGTTTAAATGGAATATATCATGTCAGTTACTAAAAGTTTTCTATATTAAATACTATTATCACTTTTTCATTGTTGCATGAATAAAAGTATCATGAATAGAAGTTCTTTTCTTAAAGAACTTTTAAGAAAAAATTATATATGAATATAGGAATTTGTTGAAATTATTGATATTTTAAGTATTTTAAGAAAAGGTTTTCAACATATTATAAAGATAAATGAAGTTATTCTTTTCTTTAGTTTTTGTCAAAAGGAAGAGGATTGAATTTTTTATGAAAATAATTAATTATTAAAATGCAAAAACACCACAAGGTATTTGAAATTATCATGTTTTATAATGCAAACAAGCTTGAATAAGTATAATAAACCATAATCATATGATAGAAATCATTGATGTCATGGTGTCTGAGTAGTATGCCAAATTTCATGATGTGTTGGGTTTGATCCCTTGTATAGGTGCGTATAGAAGAATTTTTCCCCAATTATTGGGTGCTTATGGACTTTTTAACCAGATTTCCGAATTCGATTCTGCAAAATCATATGCATATATCCAGATCCATATCTGGATCCAATTGGATACAAGAATTTCTATCCAAATCCGATCTGAACCAGATATGGAAACAGATTGTATGCTCCACCTTGTGCTACATTAGAGAGATTCCAGCATAGATAAGTAGATAGATAGATGTGTGTGTGTGTGTGTGTGAGAGAGAGAGAGAGAGAGAGAGAGATCTTGAGTAAAATAAATTCTAATAACTTGCTCAGCTTATTGATGTATAATGAAATGTCATATCATTTCATAATGGTGTACAAATCTGACTTGTAACAGGACTGATTTTAAATGTTACAAATGACTTTTAAACACCTTAAACCCACTTTTCAGCTCCTTTCTGTAAATAATAAATGACTTATTATTGAAGGAACAGAGTTATCATTTGGTGTTCAAAATAATGATGCTTAGATAACCCAAGTCAAATATGACCTTTCTGTATCAACAGTGCAAATCATTCAAAATGCATAATTAAAATTTATACCATTTTGGCTATTGAAAAAGTAAACAGGTTGTACATTTCCTGCAATTTGCAGTATGAAGGTGTGAATCTGTGAAGTGGCCTTACTTTGTTAAAATAGCAGTTCCATTTTATGTTTAGGATGCATCAACTCTTTTATTATTCCTTTTCTCTTCTTTCTTCTATCACCAGCAATTTCAGATCGTAAGTCCACAGTAATAAACTCAGATGGAGGGGAAGTACCTTACCTCCCAGAATCTCTAAATACGTTCTTTTTCAAAATTTAATTTGGTTGTGCATTAGGTTGCCTATTCAGTTTGGGACCAATTTAGTTTTCTTCTTGATAATTTATTGATATATGGTAGGATATCCTGGCTGAGTTGTTAAACTGATACATAAAAATACTCATAAGCTGTTTTCCCTTTTTCTTGAATATATTATCCAGAGGAAGTTGGTTGAGATGATATGCAGTGTCTTTGTTGCTTCATGGACAGGGGTGGTCAAGTATCATGGGCCTCGTCCTAGCATGCGCCCTCAGCAGGTTCTTTCTATATATATTCTGCTAGTTGTCGACCATATGTTACTTTTATCTGAATACAACTTTATTTGCACAGGTATTTGTTGCCAACCACACTTCCATGATTGATTTCATCATACTAGAGCAGATGACAGCATTTGCTGTTATAATGCAAAAGCATCCTGGATGGGTCGGTAAGGGTCTAGAATATTATTTTTAAAAATTTGATATCCTTAATTTTGTACTTGTTTCTTTTATTTATGGTTTTCAGATTCTCTTTTCAGTATCTAAGGACTCTAAAATCTTCATTTTCTTGTTTGATTTTGTGACATAGGATTTATTCAAAAGACTATTTTGGAAGGTGTTGGTTGTATTTGGTTCAACCGTACAGAATCAAAGGATCGTGAAGTTGTGGCACGAAAGTAAGAAAAAAATAAAAGGAATCTTCTTTCGATTTACACTGCAATTGTCTCTCTGCATGTTTATGGTCTTGATAAACCAAGCTTCTGTTTGTAGGTTAAGAGAACATATTCACGGAGCTGACAACAACCCTCTTCTGATATTTCCAGAAGGAACCTGCGTCAACAACCATTACACTGTCATGTTCAAGAAGGTTGTGTCTGATCTCCTTGATATCATTATAGCTTAGATCAGTATCATTAAACTGTCTGCAGAGGTTGAGTCACATCCTGTATTGCTCTTTTTGAAGATTTTTGTGTCATGCATTGAGACTAAAACAAGAACCATTTGTTCTCTTTTTTCCTTTATATTATCAATAAAAAGAATGATTTGTACAGAGAAATTTTGCATCTTTGAAATTTGCTGATCTGCAGTATTAGTTATTAAATTTATGTTATTTACGCTGGCATTGTAAGACATTAGTAAAATTATTGTTCGATATCGAATTTACGGTCATGAATATTCGTTTTTGCTCAGGGTTCACCAAACTGAGGTATTTGAGAGCTTAGGCAATGTACATTAAGTTTTTAGGCTATTTATTGTTTAATCCAAGTTTTGCCATATCGGTTGATACCAGTGTATATCAGTCGTACGTACTATACCAGTACCGTACCGACACTCGATCTGCTGAACCAAGTACCATATCAGGTGCGCTAACACTGTAAGAGGTTAGTACCGATATAGGATCTGGTATCGAGAAAGCAAATCTTAATACTTTAGCCTAGAAGGTCTGCATTCTCAGCACATACTAACAGAGCAAGAAGAGCACTTCCATGTTAGCTCAGAGGTAGACCATGTTATAATAGGGGTATTGTCGTGAAACTTGCATGTCCTTGACAATGTGTGGTAGACATGTATTGCACATCAGAAGTTCAACCTTGAGCCAGATGTAACAGGCATTATCTCTTGCATTTAGCGCTAAAATCATACAGTAGTTCACTAGGAAAGTTGCCCCCATGTCAGCCGCACACAGGCATTCTGTGAGAAGTTATAGGGAGAATAGTGGATTTGTACATGGTATTTTAATAATTATCTACTGCAAGATAATTCATATTAGTTATCATTGTTCCATAATTGTCAGCTGATTAAATGTTTTCATTGACATTTTATTTGAGCTGAAAATTTATTGGTAGTTCTCTGCCTTGTGTCTAGCTCATTTATTTTGTCAAGGAGATTTCTAAGCTTTTTTTAATGTTTAATATTGTCAGCATTTGCAGTAAGTCAATTAATTGTTTGGAATAGTATACTGTTCACTTATTTTCAAGCATATTTGTTGCTTAATAGATAATACTCTCTGGATCTGTTAGTTTACTGATCTAATGTGCTTTACACAGGGTGCTTTTGAACTTGGTTGTGCTGTTTGCCCAGTCGCAATAAAGTACAACAAAATTTTTGTGGATGCCTTCTGGAACAGTAAGAAGTAAGAAGCCATATGAGAAACAGTTTAGATAAACAAGCATCCTTTTTTTTTTTCCGGTTCTTTTTTTCCCTTAGCATACTGTATCAAAGCAAGAGGTACTTTGAACCAATCTTTGCTGTAGAGATCTATATTGCCGGAGGGTACTGAGGTTCGGTTGGTATGTGAGCAGAACCAGTCTAAATTGGTTCAAACCAAGCGGTCATATCTGCTTTAAATCACTATTTTTCTGATGGTATGCCTTATATAGGAGATAAATTATATATTAGCAACATCCACATTATGCAAAACTAGCAATCCATTTTACTGCATCAATGAAAATTAATATCTACTGATCAAGGTAAGCTTTTTTGGGATTTCCAAGGTCAACTATTAGCATCTAAGTTTATTAAGTGTAATTGGGTGATCAATCTGAATTTGAATCATAGACTTTTTCCCAATTACTGATCAGCCAATGTATTCCAGTGTATATGGAAAATTGAAGATGGTAATGACTGCTGGCTTCTGTTCAGCACCTTTCACACAAAATGGCATGGGTTAACTTGTAACATCAAGCATGGTGCATTGCTATTTCTGTATGTGCGCGCTATGTATGTTTTACCGGTCTTGCATAAGCAGGTGAGAATACCTTATATTAAGGATCATGACAATGTCTTATCCATGGAGATATGCTCTCCACATAAAATTGACTCATGATAATCACATGACCATGCAAGTTATCGACAGTTATTTGAAAAGAAAATGTTTATTAAACTCATAAGAATGCTAGGATATTGTTACTGTGGGATAAGAGCCAGAATCTTATTGGTGTAGAAAAGTTAATGGACTACATCAAGGGGGTGTTTGGTTCGTAATCGGAATCAGAAAGGGAATGGAAATCGGAATGGCTTGGAATCGGAATCGGAATGACCAAATCCCCTAAAGCGTTTGGTTCGTCACCGGAATCGGAATCGGAATTGGAATGAAAATTTGAATCCATAAAGGAGAGTAGGGATTGAGTTCTATATAGATTGAGCCATTCCCATTTCACTCTGGAATCGGAATCAGAATGGGACTCCTTCCAATCAAACGGTTGGAATGGGAGTCACTCATTCCGATTCCGATTCCAGACCTCCACTCCCCCCAACCAAACACCCCCCAAGTGGAAATGAATGGTACCAATAGGTTTAGCATGAAAAGTTGACACGAGGCTTGTGATGGACTACTGGCTTGTTTAAGCTGTATAATATTATTATGGACTTATATTGCTTTGCTGTATCTGAGAAATAGTTTTTTTGTTTGTCAGGCAATCTTTTACAATGCATTTGTTTCACCTTATGACATCGTGGGCTGTTGTTTGCGATGTTTGGTACCTGGAGCCTCAGTACATAAGACCTGGAGAGACGCCTATTGAATTTGCTGAAAGGTAACAAATTTTGCATCTTCAAGTAAGATATTCCATTGCAAAATGAGAAATTTGATCTGCTAATTTTTAGTCTGCTGCATTGCTCATGTCATGTAGGGTTAGGGACATGATTTCCATTCGAGCTGGTCTCAAAAAGGTGCCGTGGGATGGATATTTGAAATACTTCCGCCCCAGTCCTAAGCTCACTGAAAGAAAGTATGCGAGATGTCTCCTTCTTCTTTTCCACATTCCTCTCACAGCATTAACCCAAAAAAAAAAAAAAACATTTTTCTAATCTGCACGGTTGAATGTGATATTCTGACTTTCCATTAGTTTCTCTCTCTTCCCCCACAACCAACCCCCCTCCCTTCCCCATCTATGCTCTGAATCATAAAATTTGCCTCTTGTTCAGGCAGCAGATATTTGCAGAGTCAGTCTTGCAGCGGTTGGAGGAAAAATAAAGCGCCATTATGCATTCATCCTCAATGTGCCCCACTCTGGAGAATTCCTACTGTTACAGTATTGCTATTCCTTTCTTCTGCTTTTGAAATTCTATCTTCTACCATGACTATTGTATTTTGATGTGGGAGCTCTTGGAAATGCCCAGCTTGCACTATTATGGGAAATGATAAACCTTTGTAAATTAGCCGTGGTTATTATCCCAATGGAAGTAGTGTTGAATAGCTGATAACAGTTGTATTCTTCTATGTGAAACGCGTCTGGAGGAATTAGGCATATTCATATTCAAGTCAGAAATATGAATTTGAAGCTGAATTAAGTATACGTGCTGAGTGCCATATGTAATCCAATACAGTTTTGCTCTCTCTCTGTCTGGTTATTTGGACTGGTAAAATCGATTGTCAACTTGTTTATCTCTGTGATATCTCATCCTAGATTGCGACATGTATCCATGCATGGTATTGCAGTGAACCATGAAGCTTATATAAGAGATCTATAAGGTAGCTGGAGTAGCTTCAATTAGTTGAGAATCTCACATGAGATTTTACATATGCAATGCTTCAACTCTAATTCGGCCTTTATTGGGTCGCTCGTGAAAGTGTCACGAGCACGCCGTCAGTGAGGGTGCCCGCAGGAAAGTTAATGCTTGTGGGACTTTATTGGGAGATTTCTGCATTGAGCTAGTACTGCTTCTTCTGTATTGCTTTGTAAGTTGCCTTTCTAAGGGATTCAGCAGCCTTTTACGTTAGCATCATGGGAATTCTCTCTTTCATTTGAGATGCTTTACTCTTTTGTATTGTGACATCTTAGTTTCGCATCTATGTCTACTGTCATTAAACATCTTCAGTTCTTTCTATCGCTGGATGGAAACCTTTTAGCAATGTTCCTTATAGCAGTGCCATCTTTTAATGCGCTCTTTCACTGTGAATTCCTTCTTAAATAAAGGATGGATATCATCACTGCCATGTTTGTGAATGCTAAAAGCTGGACGGTGCCGACGTGCTGGAAAAATCCACACCATACTACGTTTCTGGCGGCACCACCCAGTTCTTTCGGAGATGATGATATGCCTTGTAGAGCTCAGGGAATGACTCCCCCTTGGATTTCATGTACTTCCATAGCTCTAATAAACTCATCAGGCTCCCATTTTTTCCTGTAATTATTGGGCAATGTAGAGCATGAACCATGTAGAGGGCTTCCTCCAAACCCAGCAGAAGCCGCTGCTTCCCCTTTTCCCAAGTGTTGCTGCCAGCCAAAGGATGAACGGTTCAGCAAAGCACCCAGCTTTAGCTCAGCTTCATGGAGGATATGAGAACCAGAGAGAATCTCATGCACGTCTAATTTAGTTAGAGGGAATGGAAGTTTTGTGACTATTCTTGACATGGGATTGGCATATTAGCATTATGCAATTAAACATTTGTGGAATAAACATGAAAGGCCATGTATTGTGGTTATTATGTCCAGGCTAGGAAACATAAGATAGATGGAATTGGTATGTAGAGAAGGGGAAGAATGACTTGAGCCATGGGTGGACAATGATTTCTTCAGCTTTTGCTTTGATTAGGCCAGTCTACTCTCAGAGGCAATGTCACATGACATGGATAAACTGGTTGGCCATCCAAACTGGCTCTTAAAAAAGGCAGCCATCTGCATCCAAATTTTACATCACCTTTTTGTTGCCATGATCACCTGACTTGACTTTTCATTGCAGTCAATATAGAATTATAATTTCTTGCGTGGGATTCTGGCAGTATGTTTGTGGCTGACGTTTTAGGGGAGCAACAGGAAAGCATGCGAAGCTAAATAGTTGACCCTGCTTTTTAGCAGGAAGCTAAATAGTTGACCCTGATTTTTAGCATAACATAATTCTATCTCCTGTTTAATGCTGTAACCATATTCTGACTATGATAAAGACTCATTTGTTCTTAAGGCAGTAGCTTACCTTTTTACATTTGATTGTGGGAGTCTTTGGTCTCTCTTTTATTTGCTTTCAAATGGTCAATTAATCTAGATGCAGAAAATGAGAGGTAAAAACTAATTCTATGTCGGTTAATCCGGTGCAAATAAGCATTGGGTCTTTCACGCAAGCAAGAATCTGCTACATGGTCTTGGTTAGGCTAGTTTGAAATATGACATCCTGCCAAAATGCCTCACCATGGACTCCTACCCAAGATTAGATTGATGGCAGCTATTGACATGAGATATGGTGGATTGATGGATCACCGCTTTCAGCTTGCCCCAAATTGGAGAACATCATTATCCACATGTTCTTTGTTGTGGTCCAATATAGTGTTGTAGCACAAACATCAGTCCCTATCACATGACAAATTGGGTGGGAAAGCTTGGTGGCTCTGCTGCTGCAGGGAAAGGGGTGGGGTGGTCTTTCAAACCTTGGTAGGCCACAGGTGCACAGCAACAGGAGTTGAGGTGATGGATGTTCCTTGAATCCATACCAGATTAGTTTCTTGTCCTTGCACCCACCACCATATTTTAGGACTAATGACTTCTATGGTCTTCGCTAGACTTGATCAATGAGTCAGATATTAAGTCATTAATTTAGTCTTCTAGCACATTTTGCATACGTTACAAAGGAAGTCAATGCATGCAAATCCTCCTAGGCTTTGATTGACTAGTGGACACCTAAACTTGGTGCAACTTTCAACTCCCTTAATGGTCGTGTGCATTTTTTTCATTGAAGTCAATGGAATCATTAGTGTTATATATTTGTTTATTAGTAATCATATAGTGGACTTCACCTCCATGATTCCATAAAAATACTCTGAATTAGCTGTCATCTTGATGTGTTGATATCCGTGTCTTTCATAGGCATATCTTTGGTGACATGAATTTTTTTTAAGCATAATAGATATATTGTTCAGGATGCAGCTCATAAATCAGCAGTTAAAGGTCCTATCAAGTAATAAAGCAAGGAAACATTCTGGTGTAGAGGCTGGACTCTCTTTTTCACTGCTGTCTCTTGATTGAAGAGGAATATGAATTACAGGGTTGGTTCATTGACTGAATGCAGTATTGGAGAAGTGATAGACTTTTAATAATGCATATATTTCAAGGACTTTCTTTTTTTACCTTCGGACTAATGTTATGAAACCCGGCATAGATTTTGATACCTTGGCATCCATTCATATCTGAGAATACCTTTTTCAGCTTGTTGCATATACTGTTTGTTTGCTTTTGTAAAATAGTTTCAAGGTGATCTTCCATCACATATGTTTGAAAGGTCCCTCTGTTTTCTGTGATTCCTGAGATCAGGGTTCCGAAAAACCAAAGCAGTTTTCTAGCAAAGATTTAATGACCCGAGGATGATGCCGGAGGCTACGGTGGCACAGGCTGGGAACTGCATATGCTTCCATCTACAATACACTGTTACCAATAGGAACCAACAAAACAAAGAACTTAAAATCTAGGATTCATATCATGGTGTATGTTTTAATTTTTTTTTTTTTTTTTTTTAACATATTCAATGACAATGCAGCATTTATACCTTAGTACAGTTGGAGCTGAAGCTGTCTAAAGGCCTGTCTCTGTTTTGTAATTGAAATCATACTTAAATAAATGGAAATCTCTGTCTCATGGTACTTTGAGTCTCAAGAAAAACAAAACATTCAGGGACTACTATAACAGCTTGCCATGGCTCCTATGTCTCAACTCTTATCAAGCTACTTGGTGTAATACAGCTTCAAGACTTGTTTTCTGAACGATTTGGTCTCCAACTGTTTTATTAGTTGATGTTCCCTTTCTGACAATGCTTTTCGATATCACAACGGTCATATTATAAAGTATTAACAAATAGAGCAGCTGTTATATTCCTTACAGCTACTCCATCAATATTATATGCTAACCCCTAGACCTTATCACTATTACAAAAAATGTAGTTCTGTTTTCAGAAGCTTTTATATGCACCAGCTAATGACAGCCAATATGATTCATTCATGACATGTTAGTAATCCTTTACATGATACTATTACAGTTGATAACAAATTTTAATGGATCAATTGCAGCTTTATACTTCCATGTTCATGACCATGTCACCTAAAACATCTGACGCTTGCTACTTGATCCCATTTTTTTTTTCTTTTAATTTTTGAGAAGAGAAGTCCCAGAGGACAATGTGGATCTGTACGAGTCCCCGAGACTTTTAGTTGTAAATCTAAAATTTTTGCTCAAATATTTTCCCACAGGTTCAAAATTTTAAATATGATACCAGTCAAAACTCAAATCCTGATCTGTTCTTGGTTGCAAGGATTGTGACCACTAAACTAATGCCCAAGTCACCTATAAATGTAGTTCTTGGTACATGACATGAGGAAAAAAAAAAAAAAAATTTATAAAAAAAAGATGAGCATAAATAATGCAATAACTACCATTCACATGATGCAAAACGGACAAGGCGACAGGTAGTAGAAGTTACTTGATGTCCATCCCGTCCGCAGCTGTCTTTGTTCCTTCCATGGACTATGTGGTGCTTTTTCTCCCATGTGAACTGGAATTCCCGGTATCGGTCTTCACGTGTCTTGTTATCATCTTAAACTTTTATTCACGTGAACTGAGATTCCTGCTTCGTAGCCTATTTTATTCCAAGACTGATAATATTCAATTTTCCTAACTGCAGGATTTCCCTCCTAGGTGGATATTGGACAATAACATTGTTTCATAGGTTAAGCATTCTCATCTATTATTAAATTAGGTGACACCTATAAGTTTTTTTTTTTTTTTTTCCGAGGGAGTGACAACTTTGGGTTAAGGTCAAATATCATCATAGCAACCTCCCATGTATCTAGGAGGCTTGGATTGCAGAGGAGCCCGGTTCTTCAACTTTATTACGATCAAAAAGAAAATTATATGAAATTACTGAAAAGAACATTGTAGTTTACCTGTCTTACGTAAAATTAGTGATCGGTCAAATGATACATGTTGCAACAGATTTCTGCCCCTGATCGAGATGGCTAGAGTTGAGTTAAGGCCGCGAGCACCATGAGATCTGCAAAATAAGTCCTGACTAGAGTTGGCTCCGGTGAGGATCCTCCGACGTTCAAGTCAAAAAGCTAAAATAGAAGAGAATGAGTGTGAGAGACAGAAAGTATGCACATACCTTGAAGATCCTTTTGTGGCCTCTATTTATAGGCAGAGGTGAAAGTCATTTAGGAGCGATATTTTTGGTTAGGGCTGGTAATTCGTATTCACAGATCATAAATGAATCGTGTCAATCTGGAGGAATAGGTTAGCTCAATCCAAACACGACCCGTTTAATTAAACGGGTTGACCTGTGGAACACAAATATGACACGAATATATACGGATTGACACGACGTGATCCATTTGATACAATTAATAATTATGTTGGCGGGTCAAACGTATACACAACCCGCCTAATGATCCGTTTAACTATTTGACTTATTTATAAAATATAACTAAAATAATAAAAATTTAGTCAAAAAACTAAAATAATATAAAAATAATTTAGTTACCTGCTATGCTAATTCACAGCTTTAAATTCTATTGTTGTTTGTTTTAGATTAGGATTATAATTTTTTGATTTTTCTCATTTGCCCTCAAATAATTTTAAAATAAATGTGTTAAATATGTTTAAACGTATCATGTAACCCATTAACCTGTTTTAACCCATTTAGTTAAATGAGTCAAAACGGGTTACATAGGTCAATCCGCTTAAGATACGAATTTATCATGTAATAAATGGGTCAATCCGTTTATAATCCGAATCCATTTATTCCAAATCCGAACCCACCTAAATATGTATCATGTCGTGTCCGTGTCAACTGGTCATGTCGAAAATTACCAGCCCTATTTTTGATTCATTCCGACCGATTTGGATGCAGTATGATGAGATTTGGGATTGAGATTTTTAGGATTTGGTAATTATACCTACCATATTTGCTTCGGAGCTAGCTAGGCTGCTTTGAATTTGAAAAGAGATATATAATTCTCAAGTTGGATCTGGCCTAGCTAATAAGCTTCGGATTGGTAGGATTTTCTATCAGGAGGTTACATCCGGGATAGATCAGTTGGAGAACAAGAATCGATAAGGTCCGAAGTTACAGATCTTCCACTGCTTTATTATGTACTAAATGACCTCTTTCAGTGTAGCTTTGTAGCCCTCTTTGAAGTTCCGTAGTTCTGGGATGACATATCTACCATTGGAATTATACTCATTCATCTCCAATAGTGCTGTGGTAACAACCTTATGTACCTCATCATGGGTCTTCCACTAGTTTATGTCTTCGGCAGCCTTAAATTAATGTACTCCTTCATCCGAACCTACTATGATTTGAACTCAAGAATAGGAGGCATGTATCTTAAATTAATGTACTCCCTTCATCCGAACCTACTATGATTCGAACTCAGAAGTATGGGTGGGGCATGTGTTGGGGGATAATATATCATCCAAACTAAAGACATAAACTAGTGAAAAACCTATGATGAGATATACAAAGTTGTTACCACAGCACTGTTGGAGATGAATGAGTATAATCCCAGTAGTAGATATGTCATCCCAGAACTATGGAACTCCAAGGAGGGCTACAAAGCTACACTGAAAAAGATCATTTGGTACATAATGAAGCAATAGAGTTTTCACTGAAACTCTCAGAATCCGCCATTGGAGAACAGGAAGAAAGAATGCAAAAGAGATCGAAAGAAGTGAAAAGGAAGATGAGAAAGTGAAAAAAAATTAGGAGGAAAGGTCAAAAAACAAAAAGCAAAAAAAAAATTATAGAATCAATAAGAGAATGAGGAAACCCACCTACGACTACATAGAAAATGAGGATGATTGATTGGAAAAAATCATCAGAGAAAGTCACCGACAATCCAAGGAAACTGAAAGAAGCGATGGGGGGAGGGGGGAGGTACACTCAAAGGGCACCAGTAACCTAACTAAAGGAAGGAGAAAATTCTAAAAATATAAGAGAAAGAACAAAAAAGAGATTACAACCCTCTTTTATAGGCGCATAAGAGTGGTACGGTCCATATACCGAATCGCCCCTGTACGTTGGATGGTCGATATCTGGTGCATTCTTATTGGCTGATAGAAGTCGACAGTTGGCCCATTTATGAACCATGCACAAAACAAAGCATGCTTCTCCTCGAATTTTGCAGACCGCCTCCTCTCTTTTGGTCATGATTACCCTCTGACATGACCCTTTGTTTTGCTGAAAAGTTGCAGACGCGACATTTCAATTGTGACAAAGACATGCATTCGGCAACCTTAAATTAATGTACTTCCTTCATCCGAACCCACTATAGTTCAAATTTGGAAATAGGGGCCATGTGTTGGGGGATAATATATTATTCAAATCGAAGAGATAAACTAGTAGAAGACCCGTGATGAGTTATACAAGGTTATTACTACAGTACTGTTGGAGATGAATGAGTATAATCCCAGTGGTAGATACGTCTTCCTAGAATTATGGAACTCCAAGAAAGACTGCAAAGCTATACTGGAAGAGGTCATTTAGTATATAATGAAGCAATGGAAGATCCGAATAACTTTGGATTTTACCGATCCTTGCTTTCTAATTGATCTATGGAACATCTTGATAGAAAATCCTACCGATCCGAAGCTTACTAGCCAGGCCAGATCCAACCTAAAAATTCTGCCCTTCTTTTCAAATTCAAAGAGCCTAGCTGGCTCCAAAGCAAATAAGACAGGTACAACTACCACATCCTAAAATTCTCAGCTCCAAATCTCACCATACTGTGCTCAAATTAGTTGGAATAAACCAGAAATGTTGCTCCTAAATGGCTTTCACCTCTATCTATAAATATAGGCCATAAAAGGACCCTCAAGGTACGCACATACTCTCTGTCTCTAGCACTCCTTATCTTCTGTTTCAGCTTCTCAACTTAAATGTTGAAGAGTCCCTGTCGGAGCCAACTCCGACCAGGATTTGTTTTGCTGGTCTCATAGCGCTCGTAGCCTCAACTCAACTCCAGTCATCCCGATCAAGATCAGGAATCTGTCACAACAGTACCTAAAGTCTCCACCATCTTTAGTGATTCTAATTATTGTATCGATCTCAACTATCACACATAATAATTTGTTTGATTATTGGATGATTGATGTAGCAATAATCTATTGATAAAAAAAAAAGATTTGTTGTCTAGATTTGGATTGTATTTTTTTCGTGAAAGAATGATTGATTTTTTTTTATCGATCTGCATACATCTAGAAATTGCCACAACGTGATCCGATAGTTGATGGCATGAGAGAGTATGAAAGGATGAAAGAAATAACGTGGACCAATAGATTGTGTTGCGGCCAACTCCCTATCGCCTGTCATCGGTGATGAGTACCTACAAAATAGCATCCTCACTGATCGGAATTGTGTCCGGCGGAGACCCTCCGATGCTTAAGTCAGAGAAAAAAAATTAGTGAACAGTAAATTTGAATATCGAGAGTAGCAGAGTTCTAGCTCAAAAGTGTCTTACCGGTGCTGTTCACTTATTCTCCTTTTATAGATGATTCTGATGTAACTGTCGAATATGTGGTCTCGCTTTTTATGGTGCTAAATTATAGGACCATAATTGCAGAGTTAGTGGGTCATTAATTCTTACTAATTACCATGACACATAGTCGATAACCGCTCATAACGGCTATAGTATGTTGAGCATATTGACTGACTATATATCGATAATATTGATATGTCGGCAGAAGGTCCAAGCGAATCATCTGCTAGTAGTTCTGATGTGCCGACGATTTTGGATTGGAGATTATTCAAGTTGTCTGCTGTTGATCGGTAGCAATCGAATATCAGTCGGTTTGCCGACCATGAGTCGGTGTGATTTGTTCGATCAACCAATGCATGTCAAAGTTGTATGTGCGGTCAGTCGGCCTTTGTTGAGTCGAAGTCAGGGGTTGGTTGACTTGAATCGGGGGTCGATTGACTTACCCCAACAGTTACCCCCACTCTCAAGTCCAAAGTGATCCGACGTGTGCCACCACATGATTTTGACATGTTGGATGAAGGGAGTCATTTCGTATCATATCGAACCCTGATTTGGCCATTAGTTTCTTTGGAATGTGAGTGTTAGCTGTTTTGTCGTTTCAGTGAGTACAGAACCATCATTAGACTGTCATATTAACAGGATGATTCGGTATTGGATATCAGTGTCAGATGTCATTTCGGAAAGATGATTCGACACCGGATGATATGATTCTGACAAGTAGATCTTTGCTACGTATCCGAATATCATTGGGTCGGAGCTGTTCACATGGATAGTGATGATGTGGCTCGATCTGGAGTAGGTACATCGAACCGTCCAATCAATGGTCGGCTCAAATGTCACCATATGTCAACATCTGGTGAGATCTTGATTTGGATGCTTCGATCCTGATCGTTGAGGGATCATATATATATAGGATCATTTTCAGCCAACTTTTTACTTTTCATTTATCTTCTTTGCTACGAAAGCTCTACCAGAAGATCATCCCAGCATTTGAAGACTTTTCTTTCCTCCTCATCTTCCTCTTTGAGTTTCAGATTAAGTTCTTTATCTTCTTTGAATCATTTTTCATTTCCTTTAGTCTTCTTCTCTTCGATGGCTAGGGGTTCCTCCTCTTGAGATGGTCGGTCGGAGAATCCGACTGACGACTCTCCGTCAAGCTCGAAAGTGAAGGCTTCTTCACTTTCAGAATCGAACGTCGATCGACTTCGGGAGCAATATCGCATCTCGAAGCAATTTTAGCTCTTTTCCCCTGGTGCCGACGGTCGGATGAACGCCCCTCCTTCAGGCCAGGTGGCTTTTTATGTTGAAGATCTTCGAATGGATCTTCGATTTTCGATTTCGGAGTTCATTCGAAATATTTTAGACTACTATGATCTTTGTCCTGTCCAGCTGGCACCAAATTCAATCCGGCTAATAATCAATTTTGCTCTATTGTATCGGTTACTGCCGATCGAACCTCATCCTTTCTTTTTTCGTGCTTTTTTTGTCCTCTAACCTCATCCAAAGGTCAAGGGTTGGTAGTTCTTCAACCTTCGAAAAGATCTTTCTTTCATTACTGATCTTCTATCGTTCATCCATAAATAAAAAATCAGTTTTTTTTTGCTTCTTCCTCTCTTCCTTGGGGCTTTCCTTCTCGCTGGGGCGATCCAAGAACCGGCCCCAACGATAACAGTCGGATGGAGGTCGATGATCGGGAGGGCTTTCATTGGCTGAAGGATATGACGGTCCCACCACAGAGGGAGCTTATGATCGAACAGGCTCTCTATGACGCCAGCCTCAGTTCGGTAATCAACTTAGGTATAGTATAGTCAGTTACTTCCAACTTTATTTTTCTTTTATTTATTTCTGGATTATATTGACTTTTGTTCTGATTGCAGTCATGTAGCCAAGGGCATGAGTGTCAAGCACCGATATTCATCAACACGCTGCGAGGAAGAGGACAGCATCCGAGACTGATCCTTTCGGACCATCCAAGAAGAGTCGAGCTGCTGCTTCAATGTCGGTTGAGGAACCTGATGTGCCATCTGCATCGATTCTTAAGCCGATCTTGGCGCTGTCAGCCCCGACAGTGCTTCTCACTATGCTGTCTAAAGGAGCGGTGAGAGAAGGAGCTGCTGCAGCAACATCAATAGCTCCACCAATCGAGGAGGTTCGGGCTGAGGTAGAGGCAGCGACCGAACCTGAGCAATCTGTAGCTGCACTGGTTACTCCTTCAACAAGAGTTTCTCTAGCGCAGTCAAGTTCAAGCTTTCCCTCACTTTCGAATGTGGGGCCGCCGACAGAAGATCGGGGAAAGGCTCCGATGACTTCAGCAAGCGATGCAGCGTCGGAGGGGCACACGGTCCACTTCAATTTTAGAGTGCCCAAAGATGAGTCAGCTCTAGCCAATCTAACATTGGCTAAGTGGCTCATCTAAGCCACTCTTCTTCCAACTGACTAGGAGAGTCGAAGAAATCAGACGGTGGCTGAGATATTCTCGTTCTTCTACCCGATGACACTCGAGGTAAGCTACTTTCACTCTTTTTTTTTAATTTGATCTAACTCATCTTCTATCTGCAGTTGGTTCCTGACATATCTGACCTAGAAGCCGGCTATGTAAAGTTTGGTGACTTCCGTCGGACATGGATGAATAAAGTGGCGACCACTGATGCTGAGAAGATAGCTGCTCTCGAGCAGCTTAAGTCGGTAACTGAGCAGGAGGCTAAGCTTCAGCAGGAAGTTTTTTGATTGACTGACAACTTGAAATCTTTTAGAGCCGAACTTGAGTCGGCTCGTCAAAATATTTTGGCTCTTGAGTTGTGGGTCAAGAGCAACAAACACTCCATCCACTGGCTTCGACGAAAATGAGACGGATGTATTGCTGAACTCGAAGCCGAACGTAGACGACATCGGATCAGCCTGAAAAAGTTGGTATTGGTCGAAGAGGAGTCATCTTCTGCATGAGCTGATACTGAGTTGATGAAGGCGGAAGCAGAGTCGGCGAGGAAGGTGTTGAGTCAGGTAATTGAGGACTTCAAAAATTCAAAAGAATTCAAAGAAGAGATCTTCAAAGGTAGGTTTGCCTCCTACTGCATCGGATATAAAGATAATCAAGATAACGATTGAAAAATTATATCCGAACCTCGACTTGAGCAGCATCATCCCTCCAGAGTCGGAAGATGGAGCTGCTGAAGAAAATGCAGTGCCGATCGAAGGAAGAACACCGATAGCACCAGAGGTTGTCCAAGTCTCCAAAGATACTCCAGAGCAAAGAGATGAAGGCGACGACTGATGATCGATGTATTTTTATTTTTCTTCCTTTTGTAATCAAACACTTGTAATTGGACTTCGGTCTAATTTTATAATCTCTTTTTTATATTGAATGAAAAGAATTTTTCAAGTCAAGACTTTGTTTTGCTTGTCTAATTTTGCTTATCTGCAATGCATAGTTATTTAGCTATCGAACATCAATCGACGAACCGAGCATTCGATGGGACTTGTAGAATCATCCGTTAGTTGCATAATTCTTTTGACGTACTTTAAGAATTAGGATAAATGATAATAAGTCGAATATCCTGGGTCTGACATTTAATCAAATTTGTGTGTCAAGTCATTTGATAATCGGTTGCAAGTCGAATATCCTTCGACTGACCGTAGTCGAGTCGATATAATTTTAATCCGATCTTGATCATATTGGCATAATGTTTCACTTAGTTAGGATTAAGTTGGCATAATAGTCTTTCGACTATGATCGAGTTTTACAGTAGAAAGTCGAAGTATATTTAATATCGAGACATAGTCGGTACCGAGATAAATTTTATATTGAAGTATAATCAATAGTTCGACTTTTACAATGAAAGTCGATGTACGGTCAATGGTTGATAGAAATCGACCGTTTACTTATCGGTTCAAAATTATTTTGTAGTCGATCGAGACTTGTGATTCTGAAATTCTGTATTTCATTCTGAACAATATATACATGAGTAATTTTATTGATGATACATCTTTAAATTATCGACATTTCATGTTCGGAGAATAGCCGACCCTTTAAGTCGATATGCATCCGGTCTGAGTGTTTTCGCTATTCTGTAAGGTCCTTCTCAATTCGAAGATAGTTTTTCTTGATCCAAAGATTTTAAAATTTTTGCTTTCCTTAGGATCAAGTCTCCTGATCAGAAGACCTTCAGCTTGACTCTTGTATTATAGTACCGGACTATCCTTTACCGATATACAGCCATCCGAACTTGAGCTTGCTGTCAGACTTCTTAAAGTATATCTAAATCGGCTCTCCGATATTCGGAATTGCTCGGTTCATTGTATTGCTCGACCTTTGTTGATGGCAATCGGACCTCAAGTGGGATCATTACTTCTGTTCCGTAAGTACAATTGAATGATGATTCTTCCGTTGGTATGCAAGAGGTTGTTCGATATACCCATAAGATCGGATATAGTTCTTCCATCAGAGGTCTTTAGCTTCATTCAGTCAGATTTTGAGTCTATGCAGAATCATTCGGTTGGTTACCTCTATCTCTTCGTTTGATTGTAGATGACCAACTGATGTGAATTTGTGCATAATATAAAATTTTACATAGAACTCTTTAAAGTTCTGATTGTCGAATTGCCGACTATTGTCAGTGATGATGGTGTGTGGCAAACCGAATTTGCATATGATTGATTTCTGAATGAAATCTTTCATCTTACTCTCAATAATTTATGCCAGAGATTTAGCTTCTACCTAATTAGTAAAGTAATCGATAGCGACTACTATAAACTTCCTCTGACCAAATGCCGGAGGAAAAAGACCAAGTATGTCAATTTTTCACTGTGTGAAGGGCCATGGTGCAACAATCGATGTTAGCTGATTGGTCGGTTGGTGTTGTATATTTGCATATCTCTGATATGATTCACACCTTCGGACAAGCTCAGCCGCATCTTTCTTCATGGGGGCTAATAGTATCTTTGTCGTAGGACTTTATAGGCTAGAAATTTGCCCTCCAAGTGATTTTCACAAATCTCTTCATAAACTTTTCGAAGTGCATAGTCGGCATCTATTGGTCCCAAACACTTTAGTAAGAAAAAGAAAAATGATCTTTTGTAGAAATGACCATTCATCATAATATATTGAGAGGCCATCCATCGGAGTCGTTTGGCTTCTGAGGGATCCATAGGGAGAGTCTCATTGGTCAAGTGCTGAACGATCGGATCCATCCAGTTTGGTTCAACAGTGAGTTATAACACTTCCTCGACTTTGTCGATACTCGACTGTTCGAGGCATTTAACGAATGTCTAACCCAGTGAGTTGAAAGTAGTAGCAGCAAGTCAGGAGAGTGTATTGGCTCGAGTATTTTCGATTCTCGTAATGTGAAAGATCTCAAAGTATTTCAGGGTTAATATAAGATCGTTTACTTTCTAAAGATACTTCATCATGATAGGATCTCGGGCTTCAAATTCATCCTTGACCTGTCCAGTAATTAATTGTGAGTCGGTGAAGACCTTTAGACTGTCGATGTCAAGTTCTTTGGTAATCTTCAAGCCGGCTAAGAGCGCTTCATATTCGGTTTGATTATTTGATGCTTTGAAGTTGAATCGAAGGGTGTATTCAGTAACTATCCTTTCAGAATTTGTAAGAATGAGACCAACTCCACTACTTTGTGCATTAGATACTCCGTCGATATGCAACACCCAAGTCGACCATAGGTCGGGTTGGAGAGTTGTGGTCTGCTTTATTGTTTCATTAACTTCATCTTTTGATTTATTATCGGATATTATACATTCGACGATGAAGTCGGCTAAAATTTGCGCCTTCATTAACGGACGTGGGTAGTATTATATGTCAATTTCATCAAGCTTTACTGTCCACTTTGCCATCCGACCTGATATATCAGGTCGATGTAAGATCGCCTTCAATGGCTGATCTGTCAAGACCACAATTGGATGTGCCTGAAAGTACGGGCGAAGCCGCTGCGAAGATATGATCAGAGTATAGATCATCTTCTCACTCTTGAGTACCTCACTTCGGCATTGTGTAGCATCTTGCTAGTATAGTAGATCGATCGTTAGATTCGATTTTATCTTCTTGGACGAGCACTGAACTAACCACCTCTGTCGAAGTCGCCAAGTAGAGATACAGTGTTTCTTCGACCTTTAGTTTTGTAAGCAAAGACGGAGAGGCTAGATATTTTGTCAAGTCCTCGAAGGACTATCGGCATTCATCCGACTATGAGAAATTTTTCGTTTGTTGCAAGGTCTTGAAGAATGACAAGTATCTCTTAGCTGACCTAGAAATGAATCGACTGAGTGCGGTGATCTTCCATTGAGTTACTGTATCTTTTTCTTCGAGCTCGGATGCTTCATGTCGATAATGGTCTTTATTTTCTCGAGATTAACCTCGATTTCTCATTGCGACACAAGAAATCTGAGAAATTTCTTAGAAGTCACCCCGAATGCACACTTAGTCGGGTTCAACTTCATCTGATGTCATCGAAGTGTGCTAAAGGCTTCTTCCAAGTTTTGAACATACTCTGAAGTTTGAGGGCTCTTTACCAGCATGTCATCCATATATACTTCCATATTTCACTCGATCTATGTCTTGAAAATCTTATTGACAAGTCGTTGGTAGGTGGCTCCGATATTTTTTAGACCGAAAGGCATCACTTTGTAACAGTATATGCCTTTGTCAGTTACAAAAGTTGTGTGCTCTTCATCTTCAGGAACCATTCGAATTTAATTATATCCGATGAAGGCATCCATGAAGCTTAAAAGTCAATGGTCTGAAGTCGCATCAACCAATTAATCAATCTTCGATAGTGGAAAGCTATCCTTTGGACAAGCTTCATTCAAATCTATATAGTCGATGTAGATTCTCTATTTCTCATTGGCTTTCCTCACCATTACTACGTTGGCGAGCCAATCAGGATAAGTAGCTTCTCTGATGAAGCCTGCTGCGAGGAGCTTATCGACCTCTTCGTCAATGACCTTCTATCTTTTGGGGGTAAAAAGTTATTTCTTCTGTCTCTCCAGTTTGTCATTCGAATTGATGTTGAGTTGGTGAGTTTTACTTCTGGAGGAATACCCAATATGTCGGTGGCCGACCAAGCAAAAATATCGATATTTGCTCTTACTAAATTTATTAATTGCTGTCGCTCTAGATCAAATAGCTATGATCCATTTTGGACCGTCTTCTCGGGGTCTTTTTCTTTTAATGGGATGGAAACCAATTGTTCAGCTAGTTCACCCCTCTCCTGATTCTCTCTTTGATCCAATTTGTTGACGGACAGAGAGTCTTCAGATTTATTATTTTGTGTAGAGATCAAGAAGTAGCGTCGAGCTAACTGTTGATCTCCACGTATTTCTTCGACTCTGTTTCTTGTTGGGAATCGAACTAGTAGATGGTATGTCAAGACCACCGCTCTCAATATATTAAGGCTAGGTTATTCGAGTATGGTATTATAGGTCGAAGGAACTCGAACAACCGTGAATATCACAAGAACAGTACTCTGCAGTGGTTCAGTTCCCACGATTAAGGGGAGAGAAATTTTTTCTTCCACAGTAACAGCATCCCCAGTAAAACCAACCAATGGCATCGAGACTCTTCTGAGTTGATCGGTCAGTAGTCGCATTCGAAAAAAAGTTAAGTAAAAAAAAATATCAGTCAAACTTTCATTATCTACAAGGATTCTTTTAATATCATAATTTGCTATTATTGCCGAAACAACAACAGCATCATCATGGGGAGTTTGAATTATCCAAATATCCTCTTTTGAAAAAGTTATTATATCATTGAGTTGTCGCCTCTTCGCCGACTCTTCTTCGAAAGTTGCCCCCCCAGTTCAGTCATCCGGAGATCATGTTGATCACTCCTGCAGTCGGTTGATTATTGATAGCCTCCTCAGTTTGCGTCTGAGGTCATCGATCGACAGGAGGTTGAGTCAGCTGATCTCTTTGATATTTTCTAAGATAGCCTTATTGGATCAAGGTCTCTATCTCGTCCCTAAGCTGGATTCCTTATTCGGTATCGTGACCGTGATCACGATAGAATCGATAGTACTTTCTCTGATCACGGTTCCTCGAGGGTGCCTTCATCAGTGGAGGGTGCCATAGGTACTCTACTCCTTCGATCTCTATGAGAATCTACACATAGAGAGCAGAGAGAGGAGTATAGGAGTCATACCTGCCGTAGTTCGACTTCAGACTCTGTCGTCGGGACAAAGCTCGCTTATTGGAAGATGGCCGACTTGATTCGGCCAGAGCTTCACCTTTCTTCTATTTCTTCTTCTGACTCTTGCCTTTCGTCTGGCGTCAGTCAGAAGCAGCCTCGTCTGCATGGATGTACTTATGCACACATTTGAGAAGTTCAGCATAGGTCCGGAGGAGAATTTTGTCCAAAGAGTAGGAGAATCTGGATCCCCTCATACCCCTCTTCATAGCCGATATGGTCATATCTTTGTTGAGGTCCTTGACCTCAAGTATGGCCATATTGAAACGGGCCACAAAGTCTCTTAATATCTCAATCTCTCTTTGTTTGATTGAGAAGAGACTGTCGGATGTTCGTGGCAGCCTTCAGCTAGTGCTGAAGTGGACCACGAAAGAATGTTCGAGCTGCTCAAAAGAGTCAATGCTTCCCGACTGAAATCTGAAATATCAGATCCAAATAACTTTTCAAAGAGTTGCCGAGAAGTCGATGCATAAGAGGATGTCGGTTGTCCCCTAGATCATCATGAGAGCTTTATAGCTCTCCAGATGGTCGATTAGATCGATGGAGCCATCGTATGGCTTCACTTGCGGCATCTTGAACCGAGATGGGATCGGCTCGTCCAAGATGTGCTGAAAGAGAGACTAGGTAGTGTGGAAGTCATAGTCACTAGAGGACTTCCGACCTTCCACCTGAAGTCAGGCAAGTCGGCACTCAATTTTTCGAAACTTGCATTTATAGTCGTCCAACCGTCGTTGCTGGGAAACTCTGGGAGTAGAACCTGCCAACGAGCTTGAAGGAGAAGCAGAAGGCATCTGCAGCCGTTTCCCCTTCCTAACACTGTGGAGATGGGAAGGAGAGGGGGAACGCCACGAGTGGTGCGTGGCATGGTGAGTGTTGAGAATGTGGTCGTCCATCTCGATGAGAGTGTCGAGATGGCTGCTCCGAAGAGAAAGAAGGTGACCGCCATGGAGGACAACGACTGTGCCTGGAAGGCACCGATTATGCCACCGGTTATTCCGTCGGTGGCTACTGCTACTGCTGAATTTGCTGCTATTGGAGGCTTTTGATCGCCTCTGTCAAAACATTCATCTGTTGCACAGGTGCAGCGATCTGGGCGTCTGTGGTGACTACGGGATGTGAGAAACTAGGCTCTGCTACTGGAGGTGGGGAAGGAGGATCTTCCCTATGTGAAGAGTGCCTCACCGAGCCAATTGAATGTTAGGCTCTGGTTTTCGATATGATCAACTGCAAATCTCTTCTTACCTAACGCGTCAATCTGTTGCGGCCAACTCTCTGTCACCTGTCGCTGATGATGAGTACCTACAAAATGGCATCCTCACAAATCGGAATTGTATCCGGTGGGGACCCTCCGATGTTTAAGCCAAAGAGAGAATTGGTGAACAATAGATTTGAATATCGAGAGTAGCAAAGCTCTGGCTCAAAAGTATCTTACCGGTACTGTTCACTTACCCTCCTTTTATAGGTGATTCTGATGTAACTGTCGAGCATGTGGTCCCACTTTTTATGGCGCTAAATTATCGGACCATAATTGTGGAGTTAGTGGGTCGCTAATTCTCACTAATTTTCATGACACGTAGTCGATAACCACTTGCAACAGTTATAGTATATTGAGCAGATTGGCCGATTATATGTCGGTAGTATTGATATATCGGCAAAAGGTCCAAGCGAACTATCGGTTAGTAGTTCTAATGTGCCGACAGTTTTGGGTCGAAGATTATTCAAGTTGTCTACTGTTGATCAGTATAGTCGAATGTCAGTTGGTTTGCCGACTATGAGTCGATGTGATTTGTCCAGTCAGCCGATACATAGTCGAAGTTGTATGTGCGATCGGTCAGGCTTTGTTGAGTCGAAGTCAGAGATTGGTTGATTTGAATCGGGGATCGATTAATTTATCCAACAAATTAAATTATATAATGAAAGCAACTCCCTCTGATGCAGATCGGAAGATTTTTTTTTTTCTTTTAAAAAATAGAAGAAGTGTTAACAAGTCACCCATCTATTAAGAGAGAGAAAGAAAATGATGATGATGATGACATACATGTTCATTAAAAGGATATGCCAGCCATTTATTTGTCAACTTCTCTCCTTGGTCAGTTTCGCAAGCATCATCAAGCTACCATTACATTTACTTCATAGATCGGATGTACAGTGACAAAATCATCCTTCCCTTCTATCCACTCGCCATGTGTCCACTTGTGCACTACACAATATTATCATCCAAACTATATTTTTTGTTATATTTTTCAAAATTTTATTTCTTAATATTCTAAATATGATAATATTCACCCAGGCACGCTGGCTCTATCTATTAGGGCAGAGGAAACGATCCATCAAAACACCTCTTAATTAGGACTGAAATTGGGTTCAGACTGGTCTGACTTCAAACTAGGTCTGAAACAGTTTAGATCGGACTTGGATCTATTTATAAGATCCATTTATTTTTCAGACCGGACTTGAGTATACCTTTGGCCCAATCCGAGCTCGAATCCAATATCCAGCACGATTAGAGCCCGATAATCTCACGGTGAATAACACGCCATGTTACTCATTACCCATTGCATCCACGGTGAACAACATGCCACGTTAACCCCCAGTATTTCACCAGTTCCCACTTACGCACGGATATTTGACACAGAGGTATCAATGCCGATGTGGAGAAGTTGCGGGCACAGCAGATCGGGGGGGGGGATGTGGCACGAAGAAGCTACAGGCACCGAGGGGAGGGGGACCGAGGGCGGAGGGAGGTGGGGAGCTACAGGCACTTGGGGGGGGGGCGGAGGAAGGGGGAGGGGGACCGAGTGTGGATGAGCCACAGCCACAGGCATCGGGGGTAGGGGGTCGGGGGAGGGGGATCAAGGGTAGAGAAAGGCAGGGAGCTACGGACACTGGGGGGGAGAGGGACCGAGCGCAGATGAGCCACAGCCACAGGCATCAGGGGTAGGGGTCGAGGGAGAGGGACCGAGGGCAGAGAGAGGCAGAGTAGCTACAGGCACCCAGAGGGAGGGAGATCGAGTGCAGAGAGAGGCAGAGGAGCTACAAGCGCCAGGGGGGATGGGAACCAAGCACGGAGGAGCCACAGCCACAGGCGTTGGGGGTAGTGGGTCGGAGGAAGGGGACCGAGGGCAGAGGGAGGCGGAGGAGCTACGGGCACCAAGGGTAGAGAGGTCGGGGGAGTGGGACTGAAACGAAGGAGTCACGGGCGAAGGAGCTGTGGATGGGTGCAGGAGATGCGGGTGGCACCGGGCGTGAGGATTGGGTGCGAAGAAGCTGCAAACAGAGGGAGGCAGATGAGCCATAGAAGGAAAAGGTTAGGGCTCAGATTTTTTATTTTTTATTTTTATTTTATTTTTTTAAAGAAAGAGAAGTGGCTAAAAATTGGGCTGGTCCAATCGAGTTCGGGTTGAGCTTGGCCCTCAGGTTCGGACTTGAGTTTTTTACCAACTTTCGAGCCTATGTTCGATCCGAAGTCTAATAAAAAATTTTAGGCCGGACTCCGGCAGAGGTGTGGCCCGGCCCGGCCTATTTACAGCCCTACTCTTAATCCAAACATAGAATTAATATATTCCGAAAGCCAACTTAAGCCCCTTCCCTCGCGACTTATTCCCGTCAAAATTCCCCTCTTCTTATCCAGGCTAAGAACTATTATTCCCCGCTCCAGCCGGAGAATCCCACCAAAGACCGGAACCGGTCTTCCCCTGCTCCGGCGCCAACTGCGCCCGACCGCAAACGTGTGAAACCGGCACCACCCCCTCTCCCACGTGGCGCGGTCGCGTCTGCACTCGGTCAATTCACCGCACGCCGCCCCACCGTTTTTTTAGCTTCTCCCCATCAAAATGATGGAAACGTTAGAACACTGTTCTTCTCCTCCTTTATTTAGAAAATCTACCGGCCACTGCTCCCCCTTTTCTTTTTTCCATTCGCCATCGAACCCATAAAGATCCGCCATTGCCGGCCTCCTCCCAAGCTTCAGGGTTTCCTTTCTCTCTCTCTTTCTCCAGCTCCAGTCCCAATCCTCTTCCATTTGCTCTAACAATTCTCTAATTCGATTGAATTCTAGGGTTTCTGATTGCTGAGGAGATCCTGGATCTCTGGATTGCAATGGTTCTGGGTTGAATTGAATTTATTTGATCCATTAATGTGATAATGCCGGCTACGGATTACCAGGGCTCGTCGGTGCCATTCGCGTCGATCGGGCGGACGATCCTGAGCATTCGCCGCGACCAGGTCCACTCCATGGATGGCCACGACGGCGGCTCCAGCCAGGACCAAGAGCTCGAGGCCTTCCAACGCAACGTCGCCGACCTCTTCCTCGACCTCTCCTCCGCCGGCCTCGGCAGTGGCGGCGGCAGCGGAGGAGGAGGAGAAGACCTCCTCTCCCTGTCCTGGGTCCGGAAGCTCCTCGACACCTTCCTCATCTGCCAAGAAGAGTTCCGCGTGATCCTATTCAACAGCAAAGGGATCCTCTCCCGCCCCCTCTCGACCGCCTCATCTCCGACTTCTTCGAGCGCGGCGTCAAGGCCCTTGATGTCTGCAATGCTATTAGGGACGGGATCGACCAGATCCGGCAGTGGAAGAAGCACCTCGAGATCGTTCTGGTCGCTCTCGATGCTTCTCACAAGACCCTCGGCGAGGGCCAGCTCCGCCGCGCCCGGAAAGCCCTCACCGACGTGACCATTCTCATGCTCGACGAGAAGGAGGCTGGCTCCATCCTTAATCAACGCAACCGCTCCTTCGGCCGCAACACCCACAGCAAGGATGGCAACTACCACGCCGGCGGCCGCCACCCGGGCGGTCACTTCCGCTCCCTCTCCTGGAGCGTCTCCCGCTCCTGGTCCGCCGCCCGCCAGCTCCAAGCCATCAACAACAACCTCTCCGCTCCTCGGGGGAACGAGATCACCGCCACTAGTGGCCTTGCCGTCCCCGTGTTCACTATGAGCTCCGTGCTGCTCTTTGTGATGTGGGCTCTCGTTGCTGCCCTCCCGTGTCAGGACCGTGGCCTCGGGACCCACTTCTCCATTCCCCGCAGCTTCCCATGGGCAGCCTCAGTGCTGTCGCTCCATGAGCGGATCGTGGAGGAGTCAAAGAAGAAGGACAGGAAGAATTCTAGTGGGTTGCTGAAGGAGATCCATCAGATTGAGAAATGCACTCGTCAATTGGCGGAATTGATGGACTCGGTCCAGTTTCCGTTGACCGAGGAGAAGGAGGCGGAGGTGAGGCAGAGAGTGCAGGAGCTGGCGGAGGTGTGCAACGCTTTGAAGGAAGGGCTTGACCCGCTGGAA
The DNA here is from genome assembly GCF_000442705.2 of Elaeis guineensis. NCBI lineage: Eukaryota > Viridiplantae > Streptophyta > Magnoliopsida > Arecales > Arecaceae > Elaeis > Elaeis guineensis. The sequence continues at coordinate 14,605,248 of NC_025993.2, read as the reverse complement.
CGCCAGGTGAGGGAGGTGTTCCATAGGATTGTGCGCAGCCGAACAGAGGGCCTTGATAGCATAAGCCGGTCGCATAATCCTGAGTGAATTGTTTTGATGTTGGTTATATGGGGAGTGGCATCAAAGGTGCAGTTTTTGCCAGTTTTCTTGTCGCGGGCTTATTTGTGTTTTGATTTTTGGGATGCAACACATTAGAAGGAAGGCATAGATAAGGAGCTGAAGAAATTTATCAAATGTATCCTTCCACAATTAAGGTTAACCAGGTACCGCTCCTGTATTTAGTTACCACTATACATTCCATAAAATGTGGATTGCATTTTTTAGTTATGTTTCTGATGATGTTGCCATGTGCTGTTTAGGTCTAATGTATAATTATCCAACCATTTTCTTGATTGTTCAATCATCCGTGAGATTTGCAAATTCTGTGATTGTTTTCTGATTTCCATGGTACCATGTTTGCCTTGAAACTTTATATTTTGTAAATCTTCCAATGAGTGTGCAATGCAATGTTACCCATTAGTGAACGGTAATGAAGTTTGGAGAAGGATTATTTTCTTCTTTTCTTCATATTGTGGTTGATGTATAGAAGAGTCAGGAATCTTTGTTGGGTTATGAATTACCTGCCAAATATAACTGTTAGATGTTCATGTGTTCTCCACAGTCAAGACAGACTTTTGTTTCATATTTCCTGCAGCAATTTCTCTGGTTCATGCAAACCCTTATTTATACTCCTAAACATAATCACTAAAAATTCTATCCACTTGCCAATTATTCTTCATAAAATGTTTGCAAACTATCATGATTATTTGTAGAAATTTTGAGAAAATTATTAAAATGAGCCTACTCATTGAGTCAGCAAAAAAAAGTGGGGAAAATTTATGATAAAAGTGTTCAGAAAATTTTATGTTGGAGGATTTTGTTCTTGATATCATGAGTATATGATTACCTTTTTTCCCCTAACATATAGGCATATATTATAAGCTTATAACTGCTAACAACAAAGTGGGTATGTGAATCTCATGTAAGAAACATCTCCTAGTATGTGATCGAGAAGAACTGAAATGATAGAAGTCTACAAGCAGCCCTAATAGATGTTGAGGGCCCAAGGCCCCAAATTATAGCAATATAAACGATATTGGATGCTAATAGCCTTCAGAGTCCAAAATGATTTTTTCGGTTGATTAGTTGCTAACATGTATTTACCAATACATAACAATGGTTCCTGAACTATCAGTTTGGATTTACTTATAAAAGGCTTGGGAAGAGAAGAAGGTACGACCTTTTTGATAGATGGTGGCCAGTTCCTTGTATCTTTAAGTTTGTTATATTTTAGACTTAGTTGTTGAAATATTTTATATGTGCTGGAAAAATCATAATTTTTTTTTTAACCAAGACATTTGCTTGGATGTTGTGAGTTCTGTCCAATGAAAGGGCAAGAGCATCAGCTAATATTTTAGAGAACATTAGGAATCAGAGAGGTAAGTTAATGTAATTATGGCTTTGTAATAGAGAAACTATGGAAGACTGAGAGAAGAATATTTAATTAAATTGAGGAGAATAATTTAAGGACCGAAAGGAAGAAATATATATCGAAATTAATCAAAGCCAAATCTGGACATTTATATGTTGAAGAGGAACTATTTGCATTTATAAAGATAGAAGGTGAGTTATAAATGTAACAAAGTGTGATTTAGTATATAATGTATTTAATGTTTCTTATGTTGTTCTAAAGATAGCTAAAATCTTCTGTTTTTTTCACTACAAATAAGAAGGCTTTAGCTTAATTACTAGAACTTCTTTTCCAGCATTTCATGAGAATCATTGTTGGGAAAACCATTCTGGTTAACCTTCTGAAAACATTGGGCAATGGATAAGTGACATACCACAAATGTATTGAAACCTACCAGCTAAAGGGAGTAGAGGTAGCACATCTTTTATGATCATATACTCAACAAGGTTAAGTTTGGAAACTTGACTGCTTCCATATTTATTTCTTGGTTAGCAAATTAGCAACTTGGCCCATCTTTATTGTTTTTGCTATTTGGTAGTTTTAGATTTATTTGCACTGAAAGTTGTGTAAAGCCTTTTTTAAAAAAAAGTTTCCTTTTCTTTTTCTTTTTTTTTTTTTGCCTTAAGCATGCTATGGTTGCCTTTCAACTTCCAAATAATTATATACCTGTCTAATTTTCTGCATCCATGATATGGATGTTTAGATATATCCTAGTAAAGGGCATAATCAAACACCATCTAGCATTTTTAGAAAGGGTTTCTTAATAGCACTCTTTTTTTTTTCCAATTCCTACTCTTATATTGCAAGCTGAATCTTTATTTGAGTTATCGTGAGTTGTGACAATTGGTTATCATTGTGCCAATTCGTAATCCGTAACCCTAACTGATTTATTTATAATACTTAAATAGTTTCCTTTAAGATGGCTCTAGCTCAGAAATCATATTTGATTGCATAGGTTGTCATATCTAAGTAATTTATTTTGTGAAGTAGGAAAGCTGACAATTTGTCAATATGGATGTGCTAACTTGAACTTGAGTAAGGGGAAGCTTTGCTTAAGCTTAACTTGCTTTCTCATTAAGTGGCTCATTCAATTTGAATCTCAACCTGAGCTTCTCATGAGCATCTCGTTTAAGAAATTTGGTGACAGCATAAGACGTGTAAGGTATATATATATATATATATATATATATATATATATATATATATATATATATGTGTGTGTGTGTGTGTGTGTGTGTGTGTGTGTGTGTGTGTGTGAGTATATATATATGTTAAACACTAAAAATCATTAATTTTTGGGGTCTTTTATCCATGCATCAAATGAAAATAAAATTGACCATTTCAACAGTATATGATGTAATGGGTTAGTTTTATCTATAGTTTGGAAACAGCCAAATTAGCTGAAATTTGATTTGCATATATTTAAAACATTTAAATCAAAATCAATGTTTGGAATTGCAAATTATATGGTTTATGCTATATTTTTGCTCACTAGCTATATTTCTACCATTCTTCTTCTTTTTTTTTTTGCCAGCTCAGTAGTGGTGAATGACCACCAAATTTTTTTTCAAAAAAAAATATGCCTGCTTAATCCCAGCCTAACTATGTATGTATGTAAGCTATATATTTCAATCTTGAAATTAAAATACATTAATTTTATGTAAATTATGTCAATTTTCCATAAAATAATGTAAAATAATTTTTTATTTATAATTAATAACTGGAATAACATATAATATTTAGAAGCATTTAGTTGAGAATCTCTCATAATGATTATTTAGATTATGTTTGGTACAAGAGACTCTAAATTTGTTAGATGCATATGATTGACATCCAAGTATCTTATCGATTATACATTGTTGTAAGGAGCAAAATGTCTCATCAATGTCTTACAAAGCAACCAATTCCCCTTTTAGATCCAGTGATTTTCTTAAGGGATACGAGAGAATGAATGAGATAAATAGTTTGGCCATAGTTGCAGAATCATCAGATGCTGTCGAATTTAGAATGATAGTTCTGTCCAAAGATTAATTTACCTTGGTTTGTGAATAGTTAGGAAACATGGTAGTATATGTTAATCATATGCTTAGAGATGCAAAGCTCTTCAATGTGAATTGAGAAATGAAATGCAAGAAGAATTTAATAGTTACAACTATGAGTGCATTTGTAGCAGTTCTTAACTAGTAATAACTGATCATGGATTTTAGTATTTAATTTACAAATTAAAGAGATTGAGAATTATGAGTCCCAGTTTAATCCATGATTATTTGTGCACCAGGTGATCAACGAGCTAGTCACTTAACAATATTTTGGATTTCTAATATGAATAATAAGGCAAAAGCCATGTTTAACCTCTTTGTTTTGATTCTGCACTTTTGGCTATTTTATTATGTACAACTGAGAAACAAATCTAAACAATTTGAATAAACAAAATTGAATAAAAGTGACAAGAGATTTAATATAGTAATTGAAATAGCCATGACATCTGTATATTACAGATCCAGGACTTGGCTAGGACATCTTTAGTGAGCGACATAAAATGTTGTTAAAGGTGGCCACCTAGGCAGTTAGACAACCCAACCACCTAGACACCTGTTGCTTTCCAAGCCTTATCTATGCTGGTAATGATCTTTGTCTAGCTCAATGCCTATCAAGATGGATCACCTTTGGGATGGGATATGGGCCAATTTTTGTCAGTTTAAGTGGGGCTCTGGTGGAGCCCAATGTAAATCTCTAATCCTTTAATGTAGCTACTATATATTACAGAAGCATGCACCTCCATGCATGCATGTGCACGCCAATACATATTAAAGAAGCACATGTATGTGTGCACACACTTACATTTTTGTGATATATACAAGCAATCCATACTTTGAAAGATGGCTAGAATCATTTCTTCAGTCATGTTAATCCTGTTCATCCTCTTAGAAGCCCTAGTTGCCATTTTGTAAGCTACCCTAGTTCACCCTTCTCTCAACCTTAAGGAAGAGCCCTACTTGTTGCTCCTCTCTTGGCCCTGCACCTACATCAATATTGATTTGACCTACCACTACTTCAGCATCCAGCATGATACAAAGTGGCAGTCCCTGGTCGTGGGGAATTTAAGGTGGAGTTGGTCAACAATCTTTTGGGTTTGATCAATATTGAAGATGTTGTCAAGAACAAGCATTGATGACATGAGCCATGAGACAGTTGGAGAGGGAAATGTGGGGGCTTTTCGCTTCCCCAATTGGAGGCCATTTGACCAGGGCTGCAGTGTAAGGAAGAAAAAGAAGAGTAATGACTGACATGTAGCCATTGGCATCGCCATCAAACATTTCTCTAACCAATTTGGAGACCAAACAAGCAAGTTACAAGAACGGAGCTTGAGTTAGTCAGCCTAACCTCCAACAAGAACCTCCTTCCCTCCATTTCCTCCTTACATGGTTGTGGCTTTTTTTGGACTTTCAGGCTGATTTGCACTTGTGCCTGAGCCTAAAACCTTGGAAAATTTTCAGGCTTAGGCATGGGCCATGTTTGGACAAAAGTTTTCCCATGGCCTGGTCACGTTTTTGGTCCAGTCCAATAACCCAAGCCCACCTGAGCACCTTGGTGGGAGCTTGGCAAGGGGCTACTTCTTATCTCGAGCAAGTGTCTTCTTGTTTGGTTTATGAAAGGCATTAAATTTTTTACTCATTCACTCTTCCAGTAAATAAATATTACCAGAGTTCAAATGTTATGACTTGGAGATCACTCCCCTCCATCTATTACCTCCTCTCATCTAAAGTCTTTCCAGCCATCCTTTTAACCATTCTTCATTATGTGCTGAGAGAAAAGGGGTTAGGGCACCAAAAATAGTGAAATGAGGAGAGAGGAGAAGATAGAGGCAGTGAGCCAATAGTCATAGAGAAGGTGCCCTAGGGGGAGGGGGGTGCGCAGGGCAGGGGTTGCAGGGGCTGAGGAGAAGATGGAGAGCAACAAGCCTGTGATCAGAGGGAGGGGAAGAGGAGATGATGGAAAAATAACTCTTCTTTTTTAGTCTCCCCTCCTGTCCTCATCCTCTCTAGTCCTTCCCTTCTAGTCACAGTAGCAAAGGTAGACGACAATCAATAAGTCACTTATCACCTCCATTTCTGCTGATATAATTCTTCATTCTTCTCTTCTTTCCATTGTTGTTTTTCTTTTCAGTAATGGAAAAATATTTATTTATTTTATTGGGAATTATGTAATATAACTGCCTGCCTAGCCACTTAGGCATTCTTCCGTGTCCTTTAAGGGGATTGCTGCATAGAATTGCCCAGGCATGTTGATATGTTTTTGGTTGGGGCTGGGTCAGAATTGGCTTAGGCATTCTTTGGAAGGTTGAAAACCATAATAAATGGTTGGTTATTTCATATTTCTCTGTTTGGCTTGATAAATATGAAATATAGTTCGAAAGTCAGGAGGTTCTAATCTTTTTGTTTCAGATTTTTCCAGAGAATTGTTGTATCATTTGCTGGTTCTAAAGTAGGGAAGGGAGAGCTTGTGTTATGGATCAAGTTTTTTTTTTGGAAAAGGAAGGAAAGAAAAAACTTTATCATTATTTAACTTTTGATTGGAGATTCATTGTTTCGATTTAGAAGTTACATCAAAAAGTTAAGATGACAGATCATTACGTGCCTAACAGTAGTTGAGCAATTATGAATGCTGGCATGAATTGAATTATATATATGACAAAACAAGATAAATTTGATATGTTGGAGTCTGTTCTGCTTGTTAATTGAAATGCATATAATTGTATGACCATAGCCTGAGATATAGGCTATATGTGTTTCTCTTGAAAGCAGACTGATTAGGTCACCATGTAACTCAATAAGTTCCTTTGCATGTACACCAATAGACCATGGTCTAGGGGAAGCTTGCTTTTGGAGGCATCTTTAAGACAACAATATTATCAGCAATTGCGTGAATTTCTTGACAGTTGATATTTGAATAGTTTTTTGTGCAAATTCAACCTAGCATATTTTATCTGACTTGAACCCATATGGGAATAGAATAGGTGGGATGATGATGGTCACAGATAAGGTAGGATGTCTGATGGCTATTGATGCAGTATTAGAGATTCTAGTAATTGGCTATCATATAAAATTTAATGAAGAAGTCATTAGAGAATGAGGGAGGGAAGGGAATTGGTGATCATATGCTGCTGCAATTTGTCATAAGAAGCTTGCTTGTAGTGACATCATTGATTGTCCTTATTCTTGGGGGATAAGACTCTCCATGAATATGTTGCATACAGAAGGCCAGAGATGTCAGATCCATTTCTGTTTCTACACTTGGTGAAGGATTTCATGGTTTTCATACTGCTAAAGCTGGTTGTGATTGGCTGTATGTTTTTCTTTCTCTTGCTTTCTACTCGTGAATTCGTTGTGTGGAGAAAAAAACTAAAAACTATCTTCACTATCTTGACAGTGTCTTGAATAAGAGAAAAGGAATATGTCTGTTGATTCTCCCAAGTTGCTAATTTTTTTTTTACAATTTCTAGGACATATATCTTTTATTTTTGGATGATTTTTGAGGGAAATGATAAATTAAGATTAAGATTTATTACTTTCTTTCATGTTAGTACTCTTGTGTCCTTATTCCTGGGGGATAAGACTCTCCATGAGTATATTGCATACAGGAGACCAGAGATGTCAGATCCATTTCTGTTTCTACACTTGGTGAAGGATCTCATTGTATTCATACTTTTAAAGCTGGTTGTGATTGGCTGCTATGTTTTACTTTCTTTTGCCTTTCATTGTGTAGAGAAAAAACTAAAAACTATCTTCCCCATCTTGACAGAATATTGAAGAAAGGAAAAGAAATATCTTCCCCATCTGATAACCGAATACAATTTCATTTATGTTCTAATAAGATTTCTATCTACTCCAGCAATGCTTAGCTTGGGAATCTGCATCCCAATGGCCTCATCATTCTTATGTGGATCATTTGGTTGCAATTTCTAATCTCTCCAATATCTCGATTAAATTTCTATATCACTTTTTACTGTTAGTTCATTACTTAGCTGCTTATGTTGGATGCTTCTGTTGGATTTGTGATATGGAGTCCTCTGATTGGTCAATCATCCTATCATTTGGTTTAGGTCTTTCCCAGGGAAACAAATTGAATTTTCCTTGTTCGGTTTCAGTTATCTTAGGCACTATTTTATGCTGATTCATTTGGGACTTGATTCATCTCCTTGATATCCAGTATCCATGCTATCTTTACTGCATGCCAATATCAGTACTAACTGCAATTGTTAGATATGATGACTGATGATTTTGATGTTATGCTGTTATCGGAAGGTATTGTAGAGGAATTCAAAGATTTCAGGAACAAACATTATTTTTCATTTGAAACGACGCGCAAATTGTAGTCCAAAACCACAGCTTGGAATAATGGGTTGTTTTTCCAATGATGCAATTGAGAAAGAAAGCATCATCAATTTTCTGCTAGGTTAGAGAATTTGCTGTTATGATGAGGAAGTGTCATGAAGAGTTTTTCATGAAATAGTTTAAAGAGTTGGAGATCCACTGAAAGACTGATATTGAAATAGTTTTGAGCTTTAAGATTGCACATGGTAAGCTACTCATTATAGAATGTTTTGTTTCCTGGAAGCGAGATTAGTTTGTGATAATTTAATATTTCTCAATGAAGCGACGAACTCCTGCACTTCGGAAGTTGGTGGAGCTTTTGTAGTACTTAAAGTGGCTCTCCAGCTGGTCACACCAAAACCATATTGCCTAAGGGACGGATTCTCATTCCTTCAGCACATTTGATAGCATATTGTTTGTTATTAGGTTGCATTTGGTAGGCTGGTAATTTAATGGAATAATCTGATTATTGCGTTTGGTATGATTTTTGGATGGTAATTTAGATTGTTTTGAAAAGAGGTGGCTATCCAGATTATTAATTTTTTAAAAATATTATAATAAAAATTTTGGATAAAATTATCCTTCAAAAAAATCACATAAAATCTATTGCCCAACCCTCTTCCCATCCCCTCTGCCCTCCTCCGTGTGCGCCTTCAGCCCGCGACTCTTCTATCTCCCTTTATTTGTCTGCGACTTCTCCGTCTTTGTCCCCCACCACCCCTTTAGCTCTTTTATGTCTGTCCCCACCACTCCTATGGCTCCACATATGCCCGCCCCTCCCCCTCTTCACCCTCAATGCTTGCAGTTTCCTACATCCTTCTTTGTCCTTCATTTTTTCGTGCTATTATCACACCTATACCACTCCTGTCATTTCTCACTAGAGAAAAAGAAGTGCATCTGGACAAAATTATTAGAGGTATTTTAAAATTTTGATTTTATATCATCGCCAATCTGATTATCATACCAAATATGTCAATCAAGATTTTCAAAAATTTTACTATAATATTATCTGTATGTACTAAACATAGTAATCAATATTATTGGTAATTTAATGATGGCAATCTATCCTAAAGACAATCCGCATTATCTTTCAAGATTGCTTGGCAATGCATCAAATGCAATCTTAGAGTAATCCTTTGTGCACCACTTACGGTGTAATCAAATTGATATAGAGCATACCGCTCAATCATGTTGGAGCACGTATCATATTTAATGATGGAACAGACATTTAATGTCACTTAGCTTTTTTTTTTTCTAATTTTTAGTGACTAAAATATCATTTTTTTCGTAGAATAAAGAAAGAACAGTATTATTATTTCCTGATGTCTTATATGACTTTCTATGAATATATATGGCATCCCAAATAATATATATGACTTCATATGTCTATATAGCATCCTAAATGATATATATGACTTTCTGATACTTTGCATGACTTCCTGTGAATATATATGATATTTTAAATAATATATATGACTTCCTATGAATATATATGATATTTTGAATAATATATATGGCTTTCTAATGTCTTATATGACTTCCTATGAATATATATGATATCCTAAACAATATATATGGCTTCTGAATGCCTTATATGATTTTTTGTCAATATATATGATATCTTCAATTATATATATGACTTCTTATTAATATATATAATATCTTGAATAATATATATGACTTCCTAATGCTTTATATAATATCCTATTAGTTATTATAACCAATAAAAAGTCGTATAAGGCATTAGAAAGTCATATAAGATATTAGAAAGTCATATATATTATTTAGGATGTCATATATATTGACAGAAAATCATATAAGTATTAGAAAGCTATATATATTGTTCAAAATATTATATATATTAGATTATAATCCCATGCGATGCATTGGATGCGAGGCTTGGAGGAAAAAAATAAACGAAACCTACAAAATTCTCTAATCTTTCTCAAGTGCTCTTCTTTTCCACAGATCTCTAAAAAGATAATGAAATGAAAAAAAAAAAAGAAAGCGAAAAAAAAAATCATCTATACAGGGAAAGGTCTTACCCTAAATTTTTTTAGTCTTTCCTCTATTTTTGTTGATTTTTCCTTCTCCCATTTTTTCCATCCTTGGGAGTCCCAACCAGATAAGAGGTTTGGAGCAACTGAATGGAGAAGCCTAGATAATGGCTGGGGTCTCGTGTTGGATATTTTTCATTCACAAAAAAAAAAAGAAAAGTAAGAAACCCACCTCATTCACATCTCAAGAGACAAAACTTCTCATTGGGACTTCTCCAAATACTTCTCCTTTCCCCCTTTCTCTCTTACCTCACCAACCAACATCCCTTTTAGTCTCCTAAGTCCCTTCCTCTTTCTCCCCCACTCCAAAACAAAAACTCCCAAGGCAAAGTGAGAGAAAGAAACTCGAAAAAGAGAGAAAAAGATAAAAAAAAAAACCCCTCCCTTGCTCTTGAGCTCATCCTTCCATCTCAATGCCCCTTTTCTGACCTGTTAATGGAACTCGGACCGCTCCATCTCTCTCCTAAAATGATCAAAATCATCGGGTTCTTTATCGAGGATAAAGACGAGGGAATTTTTTTTCTATGGAATCCTAAAGCAAGAGTCTAGCATAAAACCACAGTGCTTACACACGGCTCCTTCAGCTATTTTCAAAACTTCATATGTCAAACGGAGGCACTATTAATGCAGATGTCTCCATTTTAGTATCATATATATTCACAGAAAGTAATATATATTATTCAGGATATCATATATATTCATAAAAAATCATATAATACATTAAAAAATTATAAATATTATTTCAAATGTCATATATATTTATAAAAAATTATATATATTCACATAAAATCATATATATTCACAAAAAGTCATGCAAAACATCAGAAAGTAATAATAATGTTCTTTTTTTATTTTACAGCATTTTAATCATTAAAATTTGGAGAAAGAAAAAATAGAACAGCATTAAATATCTATCCCATCATTGAATACGCTACGTGATCCAATATGATTGGATGATGTATTTCACATTAATTTTATTGTACGTGATGCACAAAAACTCTCTTCTCTGTTGACTGTCAAAGACATCCATGCTTCAAAACATGATAACAATTGAAGCGGCTATGATGTTTAACCCTGTGCAATGCCATTCTCTAGCTGCTACATTCACCAACCAAGGGAAGAGTGGATTGATGCCACCCAAAAGTGTTGGTGCAACTCAAAGACTAGGAAAATCTTCAGATGCCATATCAACACCATGTCAGATGATGAATAGCAATCAACAGCAATTTCCAATTTTTGCTTCACTCATTCATGGAACAGGTGTTACGACATGTTGCCTAAATTATGTGGCTACTAATCCATGAAGAGAATCAGAGCTGAAAAATAAGAAATTTTGTTAACCTATACAGGGGCGCAGGGCAATATCTTGACTTAGTTTACCAAAAAATTATTATGACTTAATCAGTAGCTATCATGAAAATCCAGCATACACGTGTGCAGACCATGATACCGGCAACTTTAACAAAGATGATAGAAGTTGAACTAGGTCAATTTCCGGCTGAGAGGTGAAGTTAATATCATCATAATAAATTTTGCCACAGTGAATGAATTATGAATTATTTTCTGTGAGATTTTATATAGTGAGAAAATACATATAAAGGTCACATCTAAGCGGCCTGCTTATTCAAAAGTCTCTTTACAATCCCTTGTTCTTTTACAGCAGAAAATTAAAACGAAAAAAGATGCAAGTCCATCAACCACTTTCCCTCATCCATCTAGATTGTCACCTTTGCTACCTCTGTTGGCTGCAGTCCTACATTTTTACACATACTGACTTCCCCTCAAACAGTCATGGCTTTCTAAATTTCTTCTAGAGTTTCTATGAATGGAATTAAATACCACCACTCAGGACTCCCTTGGTACTCTTCCTACCATTGCATGGAACAAGTTCTTCGCAGAGGCCGCTTTGGTTTTTTCTTCTCAGTAACTGGGATCACATTTTCCATCAGCTGCCAAAAAAAAAATAAGTTCAAGCCATTAGCCATACAAAACCTAATTTCCACTCTGTATGCAAATAAATGCACCTATATATTAAAGTGTTAAGAGGACAAATTAGGGCTGTGCTGCCCCTCATTGGATGTTTAAACTATTTGACCTTTTGAGGATTTCCAGCACCTGGACTCTGGCAGATATAAACAAAAATAATATATGTAGCTTGAGATATGATGGGAATGCCAAGCATGAGAACTACAAACAATTCTAGATGGACGAATCAAAAGGATGTTTTGTTCAAGGGGAAAAAGCAGCTGATCCCAGTTGCTGATGTCGCAAAGTAAAATGTTTCATCACAAGAGAGGAGTGTTAGCAATAAAAAACTATATCACAGTCATTGGATAGGAGACCTAAAAAAACACTGCATAAATTACTGCCTTTAGAGACATACACAACAATGTTAAAAGAGTAAAATCAAGATACAGGCCCAAATCTAATTAATCAAAAATACATTAATCCAGTCTAAACTGCTCAATTGTGCACCTAAACATAATAATTTAAAATCAAAAAAGTCAACAACTAATCATCTAGTAAAGGTTTTAATGCTACTTAGTACAAATTGATGGCATGAAAGTTTACCATGTTTACTATGATCTTGACAAACAATGCTGAATGATGTTAATTGATGGTGATAAACTATTGAATTCGAAAATACCCAAAATAGTTGCTAACTATTGAAAATACCCAAATAGTTGCTCGCACAATATTGTTTTTAGGTATGTGCATAAACTTGGAAAACTTGCATTTATAATCTATTCTTTTCCTAATTTTGCTAGAAAACAAAATAGTTTCTTAGTTCTTAAGGAGTAGGAAGTGCATTGAAGAGCATAATGATATATACGATAAAAGATTGATCAACGTTATGGCATTTCACATACTGTGCATGAATAGATGGTCAATGGATTGCTTGCATAGTAGAATATAAGGGATTATAAATGCAAAAGCAATAAATCTTGTTGCATGTAACTTGCTAAATATTGGATCCCCAAATTGATGCTGTCAACGAATAGGTGAAGAACAGATAACCATAAACTTATCCCTGGCATACACAGTGCAGCTCATTGTTTGACTGCATAGCAAATATATGTCCGTTGCATTGTTATGTCTTAGGTGCTAACCTAAGTGTGAGATGAAGTTTGTATCAGGTACATAGATTAGGCTTGTTTCTGAAATAGTTAACATTATACTCATTGTATTCACCTAAGACCTTGTTCCTAGCCTTATTGGCTTTAGAGCAGCATCATTATGTGATTCAACAAATCATTGCTGCAGATTACTACCATAGGACCGAACCATTTGGCTTAGAAAAAGGATGAGATTATTTTTTTTAAAAAAAATGGAGAGAGAAAGCTAGTTGCACACAAGTGTCTTGGGAGGCTTCTTCCCTCATAATATAGCTCTGTGTAGACAAGTTCATGTTAACCATTTCCTAGGTGTATCCAAACCTTTCTATTTTTAAATTATGATTCTAATTTCTAAACAACACTTCACGTTATGTATCTTTCTGTGCAAACAGGTAAACCCCATATACTGATTTCTATTTAAGTAATACAACCTTTGGTGTAAAGTAGCAAACAGCTTCTTAAAAGTAGCAATAAATAGAGATGGTAGTGTTCTGATGATCCACAAAACTAGAAGAGAAACAAAAGAACAATTGGAGATAAGGTAGTTATCATTACACTATCACAGCAAACGGCTTTTTTAATCAAAAAACTGAAACTAAGCCAATACTTTCACATCAAACACTGTTCCAGCGCCTACTGAGGTTCTCATTGGAATAATGTGCCATTGTGCTTAAATAAGTATATATCATTATCTGCATTGCTTTATAAAGTTAACCTAATCAAATAAGGCAAAATGTATATAATAGACAAATAAACTAAAATGGGATAGCCAAACAAGTATCACAGCTAGCCAATGTTACCATATGTTGAACAACCAGATTGCAGAAAGTTTCAGGAAAAATGAGGTAGCTATGATTAGAAAGAGACTTGGTAAAAATAAGACAATGCTTTAAAAACAAGCCTTTCTATATGGTCTCCACTTTATGGATGGTTTAATCCATCAAAATCTAAGGTGTTCACTACCAGCACTCTCCTTAAAATCAATCCTAAAAATTAGTGTTCTGTTCTGGCCCTCGGCTATTTTAGATGAGAGGAGAGAAAACTGTTGCAGGCAGAAACTCAGAGGTCTTCAGGGAGTAGGAAAGTTACCTTGATTGATTTTATACAAGTTCATGCAATCAAGGAATAACTCAACTCACCATGGTTCACAGAGGAAGGTGCAAGCTTGACAATGAAACTGCATTCATCCATAAGATACAATTTATTTTGTTTTGGGGCGGGAGGGTGGGGATGGGGGGAGCTGAACTGAACAAAATTCCCAAAAGAAGACCTTATCCAGTACTCAGAAATTTTCACTATATCATCAAAATATGCTGAGTATAATGTAGGTTTCCTCTATTTTTAGATTCTGGAAAATATTTGTTTCATTCTATATCTTTCAACCCATCATGGGGATTGGTACGTATCCTAATTCATTCTCTCATTATCTGTTCACAGGGTACAAGATATTGTACTTAATTACCTTTATAGATAGCATTTCATTAGTGAGATAAAGAGTCTTATAATTCTTTATTTTTAAGATTTTCTAAATTGTTCGTTCTACAATGCAAATAAATATATAAATAAATAAATAAAGTGAATTAGAATTTCAATGAGATACATTTCAAGTTTTTATTTTGACAACCATACAATCGAGGAGGTCATTGTAATTCACCCGAGTGAAGACAAAGTCATGGTACCTTCAATAAGCTATGCCTTTTATGAGAACTACAATCCACAAGCCCTACCACATTATACAAGACCAGTTCTCACCAACTTATATGAAAGATTATATATTTTAACAGAGCAAGCAATTAGGCTACTTGGAATCAATTTCCAACACTCACATCCAGGCCTTAACTACATTATCCTCACAACAATTGATGATCTAGAGGCAACTGAGTATCATCACTGAAAGAGGACAAATGTGCATACAAATGAATGACTGGACTGTTTTTTAACATCTCCCTCACTTCATACGCAGAAATGCTTGTGTGCTGAGCTAATCTATTAGCTAAACAGACTCAATCTGCTTTAAGCCAGGCTTGGACTCAAGATGACAAACACAAGATGGACCTAGCCTAGAAAAAGAAGCCATTTCTTCAATGAGTCAGACCTAGGCTTAGTCCTGGATATCAAGCTTGTTAAGCCAAGTGTATAATGATTAGCATCAATAATCTTTTAATAATCACATATTAGTATCATGACAATCAGGAGTTTATGTATTATTATAAAGTAAAAAAAAATGGAAATATATACATATTTCCAAATGTGATATATCATTTCTCAATTCCCCTTCACCTCTTCCAAACTCCTCCCTGACATTGTAACAAGAAGAAAATCCTTAGCCAACAATACCAATGCGCCCCATTCTACTCTATCCCTCAATCACTCTTACTCGCTTGCCCAACACATGCCAGGGAAACATAGAAGTGTTAGCCAAGTAACTTGGCATGTGTCACCAAGTGCTCGACACTTCACCATCCAAAATTATAGAACACTATAAAAAAAGGGAGTCCCGGTGCACAAGGCTCCCACCACTAGGGTTTAGGAAGGGTCAAAAGAGTGCAGCCTTATCACCGTGTGCATTCAGACTGTTTCCGTGCTTCAAACCCATGACACGCAAGTCAAAATGAAGCAACCTTACTGTTGCAACAAGGCCTACCCTCACTAGAACACAATATAGAAACAAACATATGCAAACATTTCAATATGCAAATGACAAGAGTAAGTTGACTCGCCAATGGCAACTTTTATTCGAAAAACACATATACATCATAATAGAAGAAAAAGGAAATAGCATCATACTTCAATAGATGAGTCTAGAAACTTCAGGCTGAAATTGTTTAGCAATAAATAATTGAGAATTTTTCATTGATTGTAATTAGGTGCTTTTAGAATGTATGCTTCGAAAAACCATACCAAGTACATACACTTGTGGTTGTAGCCTACAATACTCAAACTTTGTGCTTCACCCCGACATATCCATGTCAATAAGACACGAGATGAGTATGGGATCTTAAGTCCAATGCAGCACTCTGAAAGTCTAGAAGCAGAGATAGCGAAGGTGAGAGAAGGGGGTGTATTCATGGAAACAAAGAAGCTAGAGAAATGGAGACAGAGTTCGAGGAAGGGGTGCCAAGGATCTAATTGGAATAAGGTAAGCTAATAAGCTAGAGGTGCACCGAATTGGGTGGATAAGGTTGGTGATGGATAGAGCATGCAGTGAATGAACGAAACAGCAAGATAGGATCATAGGCGATGAGAGCCATGATAGATGCAACCGTACAGCATCGAAACAACAAGAGAAAGAAAGCTAAGAGCCATGATTTTAATCCAGCCACTACAACATGCATCATACATCGTTCATTCAAGAGAATATGATGGATGGATTCAACCAAGAAGCTTATTTGATATTTTGACAAGCAGATTAGCTGCTTCCCAATTACATGCTGCCATTTTGCATTAAGAACCTATTGACCAAAAACTTTTATTCTTCTTATCTTATTTTGATGATAGTCTAAAAATAATTTTTAGTCCATGACTGTAAAACAACAAGAATAGGTCAGCATTTTTTTATAGGTATGTTCATGACAAGCATACATGTATAAATAACAAGGCACAAGTTTGTATTAACTATTAAGTGCATAAAGCCTGAAAGTTACACAAAGCAAAGTTAGGCACTAAAAGATCCAGTGATGTACAACATATCCAGATACTGGTGCACATGTTGCATCATACCAAACCCATGTAATATAGCTTTTAGCTATCTAAGCAAGTAGGATTGTCAAACAAGTGAGCAGTTTACAATCAGCTGATGTTTACCTTGAATTCAACTAAAGTTTGATTTGCTCGATTGGTAAACTGGCTAGGCTAGAGCTAGGCTCAATTACTCCAGCTCAGCTTGATTCAGATAAGCATACAAATAAATAAATAATTTATATATATATATTGTTCTACTTATTGTTTACATATAAATGTTATTTTTTATATTTATCCTTGAAAGATATATTCTTTTATACAAAACTAGTTATAATGCACATGCAGATGCATATGGTTGCTAAACATTTTAGAATTGAAATAATTGTTGAAGTTTAATTTGTAAAAACATATGCAAATAATTAATTCATAATTACCATTTTGTTTTAATGCAGTATCTCACCTTCTTCTCTTAGTTCATAACTTCATATTTTTCTCTTTGGTTTAAAAGTTAGTATGAGTGTCTCTTTTCCTTCATGCTGTGTCTATTCCTTTTTTCATTTTAAAAAGTCGAGCAATGGTAGAATACCTTCTTTGCTTATTCTCAAAGTCCAGCAATGTTAGAATCCCTTTCTCTATAGAACTCTAACATGTTTTAAACATTTTCAAGATAGAAACCTAGTAGAAGTCTATCATGTTTTAATCCTTTTTAGGAAAGAAATTTAATTATATTTATTATATGAATATTATAATATTTTAAATCCTTAATGGATATTCTTATTAGCGTAATTTTAGGAGTTCAAAAATGAGGAACCTATGCCACTGCTACATAAGTTTAAGGATTACGGATAACATATGTTTAAATTATGAGATTGAGGATTATATATGTAGATATGTGTGTGTGTGTGAAAATCTTGAGGTGCGTTAGCTTTCACCAAGTTTCTTAGATGAGTGGTTTGTAAACAAAACAAGTTCGTTTGAAAATCACATGACTTGACTTGACTGCAAAATGCCACCAAGCTAAGCTCAGCTTGTTTGCACCCCAACAAGCAGGACAAATCATTTTTACAGTGCCGCCAAGTTTCCAATATAATGCATGTCCCTATGTCTATCCAAAAAATAGAAATATTATATTATTAGACATCCCCTCTCCCCAGTTTTTGATTTTGCTCCTATCTTGATATACTAGTCTGAAGCCTTTACCAGGACAATTTAATCTAGCCTAGGCCTTGGACTAGGATGTTGACTTAAACATGGTGGAACCAAGGCCTAATTTATTTGCACCCTGTATACCTCTCATCAACTCACCTCTTAGGCTACCATTAACTTGCCCTAATAACACAATAATATATCTCGTATTCCATGACTTGCTTTGAGATTAATAAATTGCATGTTTTTGTTCAACTTGTTTCTTAAAATGTTTATCCATGTAGTTTACAATACATAGTTCAAGTGCATTATACATGTTTCTTCATCTCCATACTTTTCATATGTGTTGCTCTACATAAAAGGTTATTTGCTTGGCATCACATGCATGAGCCAATTGGACACATCTTTTAGATGGTTTTTGCTTGATGAATTCGCATTGGATGATGACTTCATGTTCCATGAGTTTTGAAGAGAAAGGACTAGATTAAATTGTACAGTATGATATGCAATTTGAATAAATTTAGCATATTTACATCAAAAAATATCAGGCATAAAACATCTTGGAAAAAGGTTTGAGCTTGTATGAAGGGACTCTTTTGTGGTGCAAAGCTCTTTAAATAATTGGCATTTAGACAACACTGCTAGTGACCCAACAAGATCCATTGTGAGCAACATTTATCTATAATTAGAAAGGACACCGGGTGACCAGCCATCCCTCGAATTTCTTAAACATTCAAGAACATGCAACAAGGTTCATATAGACAGTGCATTAACCAAGAAAAAAATCCAGAATAGGCAACAAACATGTATGAAAAATGGGAAATTAATATTGAACCAGTTGCCTAATATGGACTAATTTTTGGCCTAACATCGGAGAGAAGAATAAATACAAAATGAAGAGGGATTGAAGGAGGAGGACATAAAAAATTCCTAATTTGTTTAGCCACTCAACTTGAAATCCTAACAAGCACCTAGGCACCTACCTAATGCCTAGGCATCAAGCAGGAACAGTGCCAATCTGTCCAGCATCTATAACTTTTTTGAGACCATCATAACTATTCACCAATGTTTTTGGAGGATGACCAAAATGGGATAAATCATAAATCTGGGCATGCATTAAGATTGTTGAAGGAGACAAGATAATTAAACAAAATTTCCAAGTGCCAAATCACATGGGCAAAATCATCGCAATCACTTGTTAATGTATTTTGAGCACTACTGGGAGGGTTCAAGTCAAACTCTTGAGCCACAAGGTTGAAATTCCCAAGTTAATGAGCATGTTTGGTACAACTATTGGTAAATCTTTTGCTAGAACACCATGATTTTTCATTACATTATCATATGATATTAATAAATAGTCTAACTCAGAGTAATAACATGTCTGGTTTCTACATATTTAATAGTTAAGAAATTAGCCCTAGATCCACATTGTAGTAAACATACACTGAAATGTCTCTTTAGGAAATATACAACAAAAGACTAGTTTAGATTTGGGTGGGGGGGCGGATGTTGTTTCAAATGTTAATAATGCTACCAAAAATTTTCCCTGCACCACCATCATGCCATGTGGCATAGGAGGATTAGTGTGATTCAAATGGTCAGCGATCAGCATGATTCAGAACAGGTGGTTGTATAAAGCCCTGATTCCCTCATGCCACATGGCATGCAAGTGGTGAAGGGAAACTATTGGCAATAGGTCTCATAGCATTTTTCATATGCTTTTAAATTTTATGGAATGTTGGGCTTCCCGCGCAACCAAAAAATCATCATTGTAGTATATTTTTTCTGAAAAGACATCCAAAAGTTTTAAATTGCCAACTATGGCAGACATCCAAACTGTGCAAACAGACTTGGCATAACAAATCATATCCGGTCAAGGAAGATACATAAAACATTCATAACAAAATGTAGAGAAACCTTTGAAAAACTTCTACATGAGAACTGCATAGATTAACTCATTTCTGATGCCATAAATATCCAGAGGCAAAAGTTTTTGTTATATAAGTTAATATACAACCAACAGACCAGCATACATCCATACCTGCTGGAGCCTCTCTTTGTGCTGCTCCTCCTGCAATTTACAATTCAACCAGACCCCAACATCAGAAGAAATTGACAAGCAATAAATCCAACATCATTAATCATTTAAAAATTGCTGGCAGGACAAAAGAAACTTGTTCATGTCCGTTAATCATACTTATGGGCAGAATATTAAAGAATTAAAGCTATGTTTCATAAACTCCTCGCAATTGCACAAGAACGACCTATATGATCATGAGGTGCAATTCTGTTTCTTATTAAGCCAAACCTTCTTATGAGATTTCAAGACATTGACATCTCACTCCCAAAAATCATTATGTTCTCCAGAGAAATCAAACTTGTTTAGAAGAAAGGCAAGAAAATTCATCTTTTCCCATGCAACAAAATTGCATTCTTTGCTAGGAAGCTTGCTTTTACTACAATAACATTTATTTAGATTCTAGAATAAACATTAAGCACTACCTGATATTTCAGTAGTTGCACATTTTCCTCCTCCAGCTGAGACACTAAAGATTCAAGTTCCGCAGTGTAGGCCTATAAGAAAACACGAGCATATGCAAATTTAATATTTGTCACACCACCAATAAGAAAACATAAACATGCACAAGTCTTAACATTTTTCACACCACCAAGGACCAAATTATTCATTGTCTAAGCATAAAAACACATGCATATACCCAAATTTGATACCTTTAAAACACTGAGGACTAAATTATTCATCCATTGAAACGGAAGAATGAATTGAGGGGGGAAAAAAATCTCGGACCTGTTTCCTCTCCCTTGATCTAGCAGCCGACTCCCTGTTCTTGATCATCCTCTTCTGCCTCTGAAGCGCCGCCCTGTCTACTGGATCCAACACCGGCCTCTTCCTTCCCCTCCCTCCTCTTCTGCCGCCGCCGCCATGCACTTCATTCCCAAACCCTATAACCGGGTTCTCGAGCGGCAGCTGCTGCTGCTGGCTAAACGCACCGCCCATTGCTGAATCCAACCCGAAACCCCCCTGCACGGACCCCGACGGAACCCTAAGCTCCTCCTCCCTTACCGCTCCAGCCCTCGCGAGGAAGTCCTCCAGCGTCATCTGGCCGCCCGATCTGTCCCCGCCGTCCGCCTTCCGGCCGGCGGCGATCTCCCTCCAGACCTCTTCAACCGTCTTGCTCCCGATCTCCTTCGGCAGCGCGAGGCTCCCCTGCTGCGACCCCGACGCCGACGCCTCCCCGCCGCTGCCGGCGTCCTCGCTGGCGAAGGGCGCAGCATTCTCCGGGTAGACGCGGAGGAGGTCCTCCATGCTCATCGATCCCAGAGTCTTGAGGGGGTCGCCGCCGGCGGAGCCTTGGAGGTCGGCGACAGCCTGGGGGAAGATGGAGGACTGGCGCGCGAGATCGGAGTTGGCCGACGAGGACGACGCCATCACCCGCGACGACGCCATCCGAGGGATTCTAGGGTTAGAGTTAGGTTTTGCCATCCATCTGCAACGCGGACTTCCTTTCTCGCTCTCGCTCTCGCTCTCGCTCTGTCTCTATCCTCTCTCTCTCTCTAGCAGACCGTTTCCTTTTCTTTAATGCGGGGAGCTTTCGTCTTCGCGTGGCACCCGGGGGAGGAGGGATCAAAGTTACCTTTTTCTCTGTTTTCTTTACCTGAGTTTTTTTATCAGATGGAAAGGGGGACCCCTTTTTACTTTTCTTTTGATGAGAAGGAGAGTAAAGTGACAGATCTTCTGCAATCCAGGCTGCAGGACCATAATACAACCTAAGGCATGGCAGCTTGTGATTGGGTTTCAAATCATTTTAACAATTTTTATTTTCAGCATTTGATGTATTATGTGAGCTTACAGGAAAGTATATGTCCAATTGAAACATGTAACCAAGATTGTGCGTTTGTAATCATCAAAAATGATTTTACATCCAAAAATAAAATTTTAAATATTTAATTATAATTCAAAAATAATTTTTGATCACGTAAGATCCCTCCTACATCGTATTTATATGAAATTAATTTTATTTAAAATTTCTTTGTATATCTATTTTTTTATTATTAAAATTTTTTTTTTCAAAATAATCTCATCTTATCTCTATCCATATTCTCCATTAATATCCTCTCATCTCCATCTATTTCTCTCTTTTTTTAATTATTAATCTCCTCTCATCGTCATCTATATCTTCTTTTGTCAGACTTTCTTTTGTGAGACTTTCTTCTCTATCAAGAATTAACTTTCTTAAAATTAATCTTATTTCATCTCCATCCATATCTGATTAATTTTTTCTCATCTCTATCTATGTCATTTTTTTCTGACTTGTGTATTAATCTCCTTACATTTCTCTTTTTATCCGAGACTTTTTCTATCGCCACTCTAATCTCCTATAGAATAGCATTTTAAATATTTATCCTTTTTGATCATTTTATTATTCCAAAATAGCTTTTGGATATGTTAACCAAATATACAATAATTTTTTTCTACAGCTTCAGAACAATTTTACAATATTGATAGAAAATAAAAAAATAGTTTATCCTAAAGCAACTTTAGACATCAAAATACAGTTTTTACTAAAAATTACTTTTTGATCAAAAGCTACAACATCCCCAAACAAATCCAAGGTTGCATTTAACTAGCAATCTATCCAAATTATAGGCAATTTAAAGTGGGCCCACTGAATTATTGTATTTGGTATGCTTTTTGGGTGGCAATCCAGATTGTCTTGATAATCTATATTGCCTCCTAGGAGGCAATTCAGATTGTCTTGGGAAGGGATAGCTATTTAAATTACCACTTCTTTGGTAATGTTGCAAAAAAAAATTTGGATAAAATTATTTTTCAAAAAAATCATAAAAAATCCATATCTCCCCGACCACAATAGCGCCACCGGTGGAGGCTAGCCCCATCTCTACCTCCCTCGCCCTCCATCCTAATGGGCTCCTCCCATTCCTCTCATGATCATGGAGATGGTGAAGATGGCAACGGCGACGACAAGGAGTGTGAGCTCTTCAAAACTCCAAGACCTCCAAGGAGAAAGTCCTCGAGCAAGAGCTCGAGATCCTCTCATGTCGCACTACTGTCTCTCTACTCTCCCCCTAGCTCTCCATCGCTGGCACCCTGCACCTCTTTGGCCCCTCCATCCATGTCTGGGACCCCTGAAATGTCCTTCTCCCTCCGTCTCCTCCTACGTCTGCGATCTCGTCCGAAGGCCCTATGAACTGGGCCATGGAGGTGCTTCTTATTGTCCATGCGAGTGCAAGGCTGGTCTGTGGACAAATCTGGTTGGCGAGCAGTGGCCGATGGTGGAGCTGACCTATAAGGGGGAGCATCAAGTCAGAGCTTTGGCAGTGTTCAAGGTGTGAGGGTTACTTCCATGTACACGTCGTCATTAGATCAAGCAAGGGCCACTGCGGCCTTTATTTGTACCAAACAGAGTAATTTGACTTATGGATATTTTGAAAATTTAATTTCACATAACTGATAATCTGATTATCATACCAAATATATCAATCAAGATTTTCAATAATTATACTGCAATATTACTTGCATATACCAAATATAATAATCAATATTACTGGTAATTAATGGTGGTAATCTATCTTGAAGGCAATCCATATAGCCTTTCAAAATTGTCTGGCGATGCATCTAACGCAACCCAATGACTATGTGATTGGAATGACAACTCCTTAACATTGTTAATCCAAGTCGGAATGATTTTAATTATTCAATTTTTTGTACGATGGAAGTCCATGTGATTAAAAAAATGGAAAAGGTATTGGCTCATTGTAGAAAGGGTTGGATGGGTCATTAAGAAGGTGAATTAGAGAAATGTTTAGTATTTTTATTATTTACCTAGCCATGGGTATTATTGGTTTAGCATAAGTAGCCGAGCATCATGGTTATAAATTGTGTAAAATGATTTCTAACTAATATACCCAAAGATAGATCGTCCACCATGACATTGGTGACCCAATGATAGTCCGACACATATCCTTGGTAGAGGATGATAGAGTGATCACCTAGCCTCTGCCATCTGATCTTTTACTATCGAATTGGAGGAGTTCTAGAGCCTTCTGTTGGGTTTCGATGGTACAGCGAAAGGGTTAGGTATTTAAAATTTTTATTCAAAATATCCGATGCATCGAAAATTCCAATGCCCAGAAATTCTTGACTATAATAATCAAAGTACAATAAATATAAATTAGGATAAGAAGAATATCTGTAACGCTCATCTCAATTTTTATAAGACGTCCAAGTATCCACCCTCCAATGATGATCCACATGGAAACTGAACCAAGGACAGCACTCCTTCACCTTGCTTCAAGAGTTCTAGCCACTAGAACTCGACTAGCCTCATACCAGTCTGGTTTCTTCAAGAAACTGACTCCATCCTCTCAAAACCTCCTCTGAACTTTTGATCCTCCTTTTTTAGGACCCTCATAACCCTTGTTAGGACTAGATAATGTTTTGTCTTAAATCCCAAAGTCTTGTCCTAAAACTAAGATAGGTTGTAAGAAAGAAAAGAGAGCAACGGAGATAAAATTGGAAACTCTTTCTGAATTCACTCGGACACCCAGTGCCCCGATCAATTTATAGCCACTAGAGGGATGCCAAAAGAGAGGGATTGCCTCATCCAAGAGATCGATCTGATCTAATTATTAGAGATAAGAGTTCCTTCAAACGGAAGGACTCTTATCAATGATACATCGATCAGCACCCTGCTATGTGTGTGCAACCAGAGAAGAGATGTTTTTGCATCCCTTCTCAAATCAAAAAAATTCTTAAAAATCTATGTGGATAGAACTTCAATCCTGATTCTAGAATATATAATGAGTGGATAAAAATTCTCACAAATGAATGTGTTCTCACATCCTTTCACGTGAAGTTTGATCACCACACGTGCAGGCATGAGGGGCAACTTATGGCATCTGTTTGGCATCCAGATAAGTCTGAAAAAATTCCAAAAAAATTATCAAAAATATCTTGTCAAATGTGGAATATTATTACCAAAAATTGTTTTATTTTGAAAGTATTTGATAAGGAGAAGGACTCTCCAAATCTCAAAGAGATGCAACGCTTCTGCACGTGTGAGACTTCCTTCCTTTTTCCAATTTTTCTCTATCCCAAAAATTTCAGAAAAAATACATCTCATGCTTTGAGATGTGCACCAGAAGATGAAAGGTGATATGGGCTACCACACATATCTTAATCCCATGCTAGAAGGACTCTTTTCTTCTGTCCACGCCAACACTTGTACGTAGAATCTATTTTGCGCCAAGAGTCCTTCACAACTTAGATTCTTCATAATTGGCGTTAAAATGGGATGTGGCACCTTAATTTGGGCTGCTTCTAGATGGCATGACATGACCCAAATACTCACTAAATTGGGCTAGCTAATTAGCAAGGGATGAGACCAAATTAATCTCCAAAAGAGCAAGGGTTCTACATGTGCTAGCATGCTTACCGGAGCCCTGATTGAGTCCAAAATTTCAATCAACCTTTTTCAAAAGGGTCCTTGGCCAATTTTTATATGTGTGTGACCCATTGGGTTCTACATCTAGCTGACAGTAGGTTTGGGTGTAAGTTGACCAAATTTAATAGATTTCAATCTAATCGATTTAGGTTCAATCGAGCTAATTCGAGTTCAACAATTATAATCCTTTCTAATTGATGATCAAATTAAACTCTTTAATTCGATCAAAAATCTACAAGTCAAAATTGACATCTAGCAACGTATCATGACTACCTAAAAAATATAGAATTTGGATAAAAATATCAAATATATCCTTCAGTGGCAAGTAACCATACAATTCAATCCTTTGATCATCCCTGCACCCTGAATATATTCATGAGTATGGAATCATGTCAAACTCAAACATATATTCATATCGATTCTTAATTAACCAATGATGACTCCAATAAAGAAGTATTAGAAACTCTTTCTAATCTTCTTTCTGCTTTTGACCAAAAAATTTTTTTCAAGTCATCTAGGATTGAGAAAACACAGGATGCGATCTCCTCTTATTAGGAGTGATCGATTCCATATTGACCTACTCACAACCTCCATATACACTCCACCATATCCAGAACACTCCGTACATGTCTTAATGCCATACCTGGGTATGAACCAAAATATGGATTCATGTGCACAAGATTCTATGGTGGTCTCAGGTCTAAGGATCACTTGCATAACTCCCACTTAGAGAACTATCTTTGACATGCAAGTAAGGCTTTCATAAGATGTTCTCTTTCATCGAGTCAATTCAGTAGACTCATTTTCTAAATGAGCACCTACATCTTTGTATTAGTGTCCCACACAAGTGGTCAGTGAGATCTGCCACCCTCTCCATCGAGCATACATAGGATGTGCCAGTTTATCCGAAATATTGATCCCTGACTCAATGCTCCTACGATCAGGAATGTTTAAGATTAGGATTTTAGGATTTTAGGTCTCACTAGCATGACCCATTTATGTCTCCTAAAACTATTGCCCTAGTCTTTGAGGTTCATCATAATGTTAGACATAATAAGATGTAGCTAATATGATGAATCAATGTCTCAAATAATAAATGTCATTTCATAAGTTGAAAAATTATAAAGAAAAATTTTATTGCAATATACTTGCGATTGGCTTAAAGGACACTCTTCTTTCAATCTCCCACTTGCACTAAAGACAATCATCTTTATATTTCATAAGATGGCGATTATATAGCTGCTTTGGTATGGCCTTAGTGAATGGATCTGTTATATTATTCTTTCTGTCTGCTCATTCAAGGACAACATCTTGTCTCTAATGAGATGAAAGTATCCGAAGATGTACTTGGATCTATAATGAGACCTAGGTTCTTTTGCTTGAATAATAGCCCCAGTGTTATCACGATAGAGTGACATTGGTCCTTCATTCTTAAGAATGACTCCTAAATCTATGATGAATTTTTTCATCCAAAAAGCTTCCTTAATGACTTCACTAGCAGTGATGTACTCTACCTCAGAAATTGAGCCAGATACTATCTACTGCTTGGAGCTCTTCCAACTTACTACTCCATCATTTAGGGTAAACATATACCCTATATCGACTTGCTATCATCCGCTTTCCAATGATCCTCCCTTGGATCAGCTTGAAATCTAATAGCTACGCCCAAAGCATAAGCTACATTAGGCCTGGTATATAGCATGGCATACATAATTGATTCTATAGCCAAAGTATAAGGGATTTCATTTATCCTCTTTCTCTCCTCTAATGTCTTAGGATACATTTTCTTGGAGAGATATATACCATAACTTGCAGTCAAGTAACCTCTCTTACTTATCTCCATATTAAATCTTTTTAATATGAGATCTATGTACCGTGACTGGGATAAGTCTAATACCCTTTTAGATCTAGCTCTATAGATCTTTATACCCAGTATATAGGATGCTTCACCCAAGTCTTTCATGAAAAACTTATTTGATAGCCAAATCTTGACCGATTGCATCATTAAGATATCATTCTCAATAAGAAGTATATGTCACAACATACAAAACTAAGAAGACAACAACACTTTCACTTATCTTCTTATACCCATATGGTTCATCCTAATTTTTGATAAAGTCAAACTCTTTGACTGTCATATCAAATCGAATGTTCCAATTCCTCAAAGTCTACTTTAATCCATAGATGGATTTCTTTAGCTTGCATACTTGATTTGCCCTCCCACTTGAGATAAATTCCTCTGGCTGAGTTATATAAACTTTTTTCTCTAGATTACCATTGAGGAATGCAGTCTTGACATCCATCTGCCAGATCTTATAGTCATGGTATGCTGCTATAGCAAGCAAAATTCGAATGGACTTAAGCATAGCCACTGGTGAGAAAGTTTCATCATGGTCAATTCTTTAGCTTTGATTGAAATCTTTCGCCACCAACCTAGCTTTGTAGGTTTTTACTTGGCCATCTACTCTGATTTTCTTCTTGAAGATCTACTTACACCCTATTGGGATCATACCCTTAGGTGCATCAACCAAAATCTGCACTTGGTTGATATACATCGAGTCCATCTCAAATTTCATGACTTTCAGCCATCTGTCTGAGTCTCTACTCATGACAGCTTCCGAATAGGTCAGTGGATCATCATCCTGAATGATGTTGATCATATTGTCATTCTTAATGATAAAATCAAATCTCAAAAGTACATGATGCACTCTATCTGACCTTCGGAGAGGAGGTGTGTATTGTGGATGTACCTCATCCTTAAGTACTTCTAATTGAGGATCTTCTTGTGATCCAACCACTGGTATTTCTGGATCGATTTGTAGATCTTGAACTTTCATAAGTTCAATATTCCTCTCACTGCCTCCTTCTTGGATGAGTTCATTTTTCAAAAAAGTGGCGTGCCTACTAACAAACACCTTTTGTTCAGTAGGTGGTAGAAGTAGTATCCATTAGTTTCCTTAGGATACCCTACAAACTTATACTTATCTAATCTAGCACTAAGCTTATATCTAAAAATATTTTTGATATAAGCAAGACAGCCTCAAGTCTTAAGATGTTTAAGATTAGGTTTCCTTCCCTTCCATATCTCATATGATGTGCTTGCAACAGACTTTGAAGGCACCCTATTTAATATGTATGTGACAGTCTCTAGGGCATTATCTCTAAAAAGATATTGAAAGATGAGTGAAGCACATTATAGACTGCACCATATCCATCAAAGTGTGATTTCTCCTTTCTGCTACACCATTTAACTGAGGTATATAAGGAGGGATCCATTCAGAGAGAATACCTTTATTTTTAAGATGATCAAGAAATTTACTGGATAAGTATTCTCCTCCTTGATCAAATCGAAGAACCTCGATACCTTTTTCAGTTTGTTTCTCGATCATACATTAATACTCTTTGAACTTATCAAAGATTTCGAATTTATGTTTCATAAGATACACATATCTGAACCTTGATAAATCTTCCGTAAAGGTGATAAAATTGGAGTATCCTCCTCTGGTCTGAATTGTCATTGGTCCACATATATTTATATGTACTAGGACTAACAACTCATTTACCCTCTCCCCATATCCAGAAAATGGAGTCTTGATTATCTTATCCATGAGACAAGATTTATAAGTTCTCAATGATTCATAATCATATGGGTCAAAGAATTCTTCTTTGTATAATTTGTTAATCCTTGACTTACTAATATAGCCAAGATGATAATGCCAGAGATATATGATATTCACATTTTCTCTCTTTTTTTTCATATTTTTTTTCAATATGAAAAATATTTTTATTGAGTGTACGAATTAAAAGATTGTTATCAATATAACTACTACCATAATATTCATTAGAAAAGAAAATAGAGCATCCATTTTTCATTAGCCTTATTTCATAACCTTATTTTTATAACAAAGATGCAGAAATAATATTTCTAATAATCTTTGGCATGTAATAACAGTCTTTGAATTCTAAAGTTTTGTCCAAAGGCAAATCAAGCATACAGATTTTCACAACCTCTGCTCTAATGGACTCTCCACTTGCATCATAGAGCTCGAGGTCACCTCTTTTCAGACCTTTGATATTCTGTAGTCACTGTAATGAATTATAAATATACGATCTACATGTGGTATCTAATACTCAAATATTAGAGTTTGAGCCACTCAATGAAAAATAGGTCTGTATCATATACACATCTTTTGGTGCTACACATGCACCCTGCTTCAATCTTACAAGATTATTCTTGTAATTATACTCTCAATGTCTAAACTTGCCACAAAATAAATAGCTAATATCCATATGGACATCTTTTACCTTCTCATTACTACTGACCATCCCAAGGTCAGAAATATCCAGAACATCGGAGTTCTTCTCTAATACGAACCTTATTTGCAAGTTTCTCAACCAATCCACAGAGTTAGATCGGTCAACATATTTTTATTTATGATGTTATGCAGTGAAAATGAAGAAGCTATAATGCAGACTTAAATCTGCATAAATAAAGAACAATAGTATAAGCAGATCACTCATGTTTGACATGCATAACTAGATGAGAACTTTTAAACTAGTTATGTCTCCCACTATTTTATCGCATATCATAGCTTGCTCCTATGGTAAACGAGAAACCCTAATCTGATTTCTTAATGGGATTGAGATCCTAATCCCTCAACGAAGCCTTATGGATATCACAACAAACCTCAATGAGTTCAAAGGTAGAAAAAACTATCCAATTACATCTCATGCAACTCTCAATATAACCTGCTTCTAAAAATACTCATAACCTTGTGGATATCACAACAAACTATAGTATTTTTAGTTAAGTCGGACCCTTCATTTCTATACAGTCATATCTGAAAAATGCTGTCCTTATGGATATCACAATAAAGTAACATATCCAAATATACCGTAAAGTAAATAATATGCACCAAGATAAACCCACATCAATTCTCATAGCAAGCCTTGTAGATATCACAACAAACCTACTATGATTTTTGACAGGATATTGACTAGGCATGAAGGAAGGCATATGTAGTGTTCTAAATATTGAGCTACCTTTATTCAAGATTCGAACTAATCCAATTGACCAAGAAAGTGTTAAGATTGATGGGGTCCCCCCATTGCTTTTTTTAGACACTAATAAAATTGGCCAGGCCAACAACGGAACCAAATAAATAACCACCACACTTGAAATACTCTTTAGACATCAATTGACTAATCGATTCAAGAAATAGGTCAGCTACTGATTCATAATACCATGACTTAATATAATTTTTATGAGGACTTTAATGGTCTCAAGTACATCCTAATTCAATCACAATGATGCACTATTATAGTTATATCTTAATAATCATAACAACTAATCATGACATCTATTCATATCTCTAAGATATGAAATCATAATCATTCAATATGATTGTAACTAAGCATCTTAAGCATATCACATATGCATGAAGTTCCAATAACATGCATGAATACAAAATATTCTTTTCGCGGTTCTTCTTCTTAGGAGATCACAATGGCACCCCTACGCGCCATAAGAGTATCCTATTGAATAGGAAGAGAGGATCTCTGAACCCTACTTGCTCTTATGACTGGACAGTCTGGTGATGAACCCAATTAGAGTACTAAGCTACTAAAAAAGATTTTATACATGTATCATACATTTTATATTTAAAAACATATCACTAAGACATGCGAGGGTTTGGATGTTCAATCGGGTTCAACCTTTGATCCGACTTGAACCAAACCAAAAACTCATATTTGATCACAATCAAGACAACATTCTAACCTTTGATTATATAGATCAAGATAGGCTCTGATACCACTATTGGGTTCTGGTGGTGCAGCAGAAGGATTAGGTATTTAAAATTTTCATTCAAAACACCCGATGCTCTGGAAACCCCAATGCCTAGAAATCCTTGACCATAATAATCAAAGTATAATAAATATAAATTAGAATAAAAAGAATATCTGTAGTGTTAATCTCAATTTTTATAAGGCATCCAAGTGTCCGTCCTCCAATGGTGATCCACACGAAAACTGAACCAACGATAGTGCTCCTTCTTCACCTTGCTTCAAGAGTTCTAGCCATTAAAACTCGACTAGCCTCATACCGATCAGGTTTCTCTAAGAAACTGATTTTATCCTCTCAAAATCTCCTCTGAACTTCTGATCCTCTTTCTTTAAGATCTTCACAACCCTTGTTAGGATCAGATAAGGTTTTGTCTTAAATCCCAAAGCCTTGTCCTAAAACTAAGATAGGTTGTAAGAAAGAAAAGAGAGCAACGGAGACAAAATTGGAAACTCTTTCTGAATTCACTCGGACACCCAGCGCCCCAGCCAATTTATAGCCACCAGAGGGATGTCAAAAGAGAGGGATGCACCTCATCCAAGAGGCCTATCTGATCTGATTATCAGAGATAAAAGTTCCTTCAAACAGAAGGACTCTTATCAATGATACGTCGATCAGCACCCTGCTCTGCGTGCATGACCAGAGAAGGGATATTTTTACATCCCTTCTCAAATCAAAAAAATTCTTAAAAATTTATGTGGATAGAGAATTCAATTATAATTCTAGAACATATAATGAGTGGATAAAAATTTCCACAAATGGATGTGTTCTCACATCCTTTCATGCGAAATCTGATCACCACACGTGCAGGCATGAGAAGGAACTTATGGTATCCGTTTGGCATCCAGATAAGTCTGAAAAAATTTCAAAAAAATTACCAAAAATAGCTTATCAAATATAGAACATTATCACCAAATATTATTCCATTTTGAAAGTATTTAATGAGGAGAAGGACTCTCCAAATCTCGAAGAGATGCGATGCTTCTACGCATGTGCGCGAGACTTCTTTCCTTTTTTTAATTTTTTTCTGCCCCAAAAATTCCAGAAAAAATACATCTCATACTTTGAGATGTGCACCAGAGGATGGAGGGTGATATGGGCTATCACACACATCTTAATCCCATGCCAGAAGGACTCATTTTTTCTGCCCACACCAACACTTGTACGCAAAATCCATTTTGCGCCAAGAGTCCTTCACAACTTGGACTCTTCATAATTGGTGTTAAAATGAGATGTGAAACTCTAATTTAGGCTACTTCCAGGTGGCATGACTTGATCCAAATACCCACTAAATTGACCTAGCTAATTAGCAAGGGATGAGACCAAATTGACCTCCAAAGGAGAAAGGGTTTCACACATGCTAGCATGCTTATCGGAGCCCTGATTGAATCTAAAATTTCAATCAACCTTTTTCAAAAGGGTCCTTGGCTAATTTTTATATGTGTGTGACCCATTAGGTTTCACATCTAGCTGACAGTGGATCCAAGTGCAAGTTGATCAAATTTGATTAGATTTCAATCTAATCAATTTAGGTCCAATCGAGCTAACCTGAGTTCAACAATTATAATCCTTTCTAATTGACGATCGAATTAAACTCTTTAATTCGATCAAAAATCTATAAGTCAAGATTGACATCTAGCAATGTATCATGACTACCCAAAAGATGTAAAATTTTGATGAAAATATCAAATATACCTTCAGTGGCAAGTTACTATATAATTCAATCCTTCGATCATCCCTGCACCCTGAATATGTTCATGAGTATGGAATCTTGTCAAACTCAAACATATATTCATATCAATTCTTAATTAACCAATGATGACTTCAATGAAGAAGTATTAGAAACTCTTTCTAATCTCCTTTCTGCTTTTGACCAAAAAATTTTTTTCAAGTCATCTAGGATTGAGAATACATAGGATGCGATCTCCTCTTACTAGAAGTGATCGATTACATGTTGACCTACTCACAACCTTCATATACACTCCACTATATCCAGAATATCCCATACATGTCTTAATGCCATACCTGGATATAAACCAAAATATGAGTTCATGTGCACAAGATTCTATGATGGTCTCAGGTCTAAGGATCACTTGCACAACTCTCACTTAGAGAACCATCTTTGACATGCAAGTAAGGCTTCCATAAGATGTTCTCTTTCATCGAGTCAATTCAGTAGACTCATTTCCTAAATGAGCACCCACATCCTTGTATTAGTGTCCCACACAAGTGGTCAGTGAGATCTGCCACCCTCTCCAGCGAGCATACATAGGATGTGCCAGTCTATCCGGAACATTGATCCCCGACTCAATGCTCCTACGATCAGAAATATTTAAGATTAAGATTTTAGGATTTTAGGATTTTAGATCTCACTAGCATGATCCATTCATGTCTTCTAAAATCATTGCCCTAATCTTTAGGGTTCATCATAATCTTGACATAATAAGATGCAGCTAATATGATGAATCAATATCTCAAATAATAAATATCATTTCATGAGTTGAAAAATTTTAAAGAAAAGTTCTATTACAATACACTTACGATTGGCTTATAGGGCACTCTTCTTTCACCTTCTACCAGCAAGACGATAAGTAGTCCAGCCACTCACTGCTCCACTTTCTTCTTCATTAAGCAAGATCCATAATCTCAATAATCTCAAGATATGCGTGTCTTTATTCCTGACAACCAGAGCACGTCTCCATAGTCCCCGCTCTCTGATAAATCATGCATGTCCTTGAAAGTGATATGTATCCATCTTTGTCTATAAAACCTTTTTTTTCGGAACTCTCTAGATAAGTGAACACTTACCTCGCATGCCTTCTCCCAAAGATGGACTCCATACATATTAGAATCCAGCTCCTCCGTAGAGCTCTGTATGCACCATCCTCCGTCTTCCACTCTTTATTCTCTATTACTAGCCTTCCACACTTCATACTCGACACCATCTCTTATCTCCATCTACTGCTCTAACTTCTTATCTTTACTTTCGTGAGAGACTGATTTAAGCATCAAAGGATCCACCGTGGAGGAACCACCCAGTATAAGGACTTTCTTATCTTTGGTAGTTTTGTAGGATTGGCTCAAGGGATCGACCAAGGATCCAACACTAGCGTCCTGCTCCGAAGATCTTGATCAGCTATCCTATGGCCATTGCTTTCTCCAGACTCTAGCTTAGCTCAACTATGATGTAAAAAGAATCTTGGTGGATAATAGAAGCTCTGTAGACATCTTATTTTATGGTGCCTTTTGTAAGATGAATTTACCCAACATTGAGGTCAAGAACTTGTGGCTCAGGTGGCTCACAATCAATATGAGACTAATGATACCCTCCCTCCTATACCATAACATAGCCCCCCGATCAATAAGAACTCTGAACAAGGTTATGGGAGGTGCACCATAGTCCGTCGAAGATACATTGGCCTCCTTCTAGCACTAATATTATAGTCAAGGGCTCACAACTTGGGCCGGTCAGTCTTCGCGCTCGCTATGGTACGGGGTAGGTCGATCTCCACTTGTAGACTTTGGCATAATTTGGTGAAACCATGCAAGCAATTCAATCCATTGATATCTATGATTTTGTTATCTGAGGAAGGAGGCATTAGTGATGAGTTCAAGTCTCCACATATATTGCTCTCAAAAATTGGGATCTTAAGATTAAATTCAAAATACTATTAAAATATTACTATATTGGATTTGATATTAGGTCAATCCATAACGGCAATAGATTGACATAATTAAAATCACAATCACCACCCAATTAACCATTATATCATGTAAGCCGGTCATAATTATTACACAATGGAATTCAACATATATGATTATCCAATTTGATCGCCAAATCCAACATCACATCCATTAGAAGCATGGTGATTGGTGATGTTAATGATTTTCAAGATTCATAAGATGACATTTTATGTACATCTAGTAACTTAAAACTAATAAGAAATGTACTAAAAATTATGGAACAAATTATCCAATTACTATTTTATGGTCCACCCAATTTTTATTGTTTTTGAGTTAACCATTGCACATAGATATTAGGTTATGAATAGTTTGAGTTAAAATATGTAATTGGGGTTTGAATATGTATATAAACAAATCCAAGCCAAGCTAGATCTATTGCCACCCATAATCATCAAAAATTTTCTTTTATTTATGTTAACTTGATAAATAAACTACAGCTCTTACCTAATT
This sequence comes from Elaeis guineensis, assembly GCF_000442705.2. Taxonomy (NCBI): domain Eukaryota; kingdom Viridiplantae; phylum Streptophyta; class Magnoliopsida; order Arecales; family Arecaceae; genus Elaeis; species Elaeis guineensis. The sequence continues at coordinate 14,569,844 of NC_025993.2, read as the reverse complement.
GATCCTATCTCACCCTAATAGAGCAACTAGTAAAGACATGACAAGCTAATGTTTGGACCAAGAAGCAAAGTAGGTTCTACATGTAAAGTGGCAAAAATAACAACACAGGTGAAAACAAGCAGCTTCTCCTCCAACGAAATTTCTAACCCCTCTCCTATTTAAATGTCAGGGCTGCTCTTCCAATGAAATTTCCACCTTGTCCCCTATTTCAGCAATAGTTTTAGAGACTTTAGATATGACATAGGATCTTATGGCAATTGAACACTAGTTATAAAGTAAACATCGACCTTAAATAAGCGATACTGGATTAAATTATTTTGTGCTTATTTTTGTTGGCATAACTATTCTGTGTCCACCTTGGAATAATCTGATGCCAATTTTGAAAGCCAATTTCTTACATGAATATTGCTTTTATTTTGATTTTGTGTTCTTGATTATAGTATATATTAAAATATAATATGACAACAAATATTACAACTATGATGCATAACATTACCAATGTAGTAGAGTATATTGATAAATTATATATTTAACAATGAAATATATTATTATAATATCTACATTTAGAAAAAATATCTTGTATGTCACAAATGTATTTTAAGTTTACAACGTCGGCACAAAATATTATTTATATATTATTATAACAAAATATTATGTTGCACAACATCATACATTGGTATATTAGTAGTAGTTCTATGTAATAAAGTATATAAAATATTAATAGAAGATATTGTAAAAAAATTTATATTATATAATTATAAAAAATATTTAATAGTAATACTATATTATAATTTATTTTAATCCAAATTAAATAGTAATAGTTTGCTATTCAAATAATACTTAGACTACTCTCATTCTAAGATGTTGGTGAACAAACAAAATTTTAGTATGAATACATGACTTAACTTTCTTTTTTTTATCATTTTCAAAAATTTAATTTTCGATCCTACTCTTGTCCATGCTTTAACGATATCTCTCTGTTGATCAATGATTAAACTTTCGATTCCCCATATCATATCACCATAAGATGTGGTCCTTGTGGTATGGTTTATCTTTGAAAAATATCAAAATTATCCCTATATGCAAAAAATGAGAAGGATGACACGATCTTGCAGACATTCCTCCATGTATAGGACTTCAAGAAGGCCATTATATTTTAAGAGAAAAAATAGCATTTAAAAGATTTTTTTATATTCTTTTATCTTTTTTGAATTCATTTGCTTTAAGATTAGATGAAATTATATTGAGTCTATTATAGAAGAAAAGTATTACAGATTAATTGTCTATTCTTCTTCTTCTTCTTTTAATAGCCAAATCTGATTTTGTTGGATAAAATTATTTTATCTAAAGAAACATTAATTGGTTTATTTTGTTGACCTTGGATTAATAAATTGGATAGTTTCTTATTTCTTTCTACAAAGTTAATTTATCTAACTTAATAGTCTTCATTATTCTTACTTTTAACTACTCACTACATAAGGAAAAGCAGTAATAATTATATACCATAATAAATTAACTATGTATCATACTAAATTAACTGTATACTATATTAAATTAATCATATACCATTCTATACTAACTGTGTTTCATATTAGATTAACTGTGCACCATAATAAATTAATTGTATACCATTCTATATTAACTGTGTACCATATTAGACTAACTATATACTATACTAAATTAATTGTATACCATATTAGATTAACTATATACCATTCTATATTAACTATGTATTGTTTTATATTAATTATGTATCATATTGAATTAACTATATACTATAATACATAACATTATACTATACTAATTAATTATGTACCATTCTATAATAACTATATTCTATATTGGATTAACTGTATGTCATATTAGATTAACTGTATATTATTTTAGATTAACTATATTTAATGCTAAATTAACTATGAACTATTTTATACTAACCATGTTCCAAATTGGATTGACTGCATACCATAATAAATTAACTTTGTATCATTCTATATTAACTATATACCATACTAGTTTAACTGTATACGTACCATGCTAAATTAAGTATGTACCATTCTATACTAACTATGTTTTATATTGGATTAGCTGTATACCATAATAAACTAACAGTGTGACATTCTATCTTAACTGTGTATCATGCTGAACTAATTGTATACCATACTAAATTAACTGTATATCATATTAGATTAACTGTATGTTATTTTATATTAACTGTGTATCATTCTATATTAATTGTATATCATATTGGATTAACTATACACCATAATACATAACATTATACCATACTATATTAATTATATACCATTCTACATAGGAGTGAAAGTGGTATGGATATCATCCATCCAGATCCATTGTTGTATCCGAATTAATTTAGATACAAATAGAAATTTGAAGATTTAATAAATATCCATATCCGTCAAAAAAAAATAGATATGGATATAGATAAACAACTATCCAATCCATATCCAAATATCCGAATCTATATGTAATCTTATATAATTTTATATAGTACTTATTAATTTTTTAAAATATATATATATAACTATAGAAACATGTTATTAACTTAATTTATCATCTATTTGGTAATATTTTTAATTTTGTAGTCATAAAGTTTAATTATCTAAGTAATATCTGTAAGTATATCCATACTTTCAATATCCAAATTATACCTTATTCGTTAACACAAATATAGATATAAATTTTTATATCTGAATAATATTCATATCCATATTTGTATTCATTAAATGAAATAAATATGGATATGGATATGATGGTATCCGATCCATATCCGATCCGATTTTAATCCTAATCCTACAATAACTATATACTATATTGGAATAACTATATATCATATTAGATTAACTATATAATGTGCTAGATTAACTATATATCATACTAAATTAATAGTATACCATTCTATACTAACTATATTCTGTATTGGATTAACTATGTACTATAATAAACTAACTATATATCATTTTATATTAACTGTGTACCATGCTAGATTAACTATATATCATACTAAATTAAGTTTGTACCATTTTATACTAATTGTACTCCATATTGGATTAACTGTGTGTCATTTATATTAACTATATACCATATGAGATTAACTGTATACTATGCTAAATTAAGTGTATACTATTCTATACTAACTACATTCCATATTGGATTAATTATGTACCATAATAAATTAACTATATTCCATTTTATATTAATTATGTGGCATATTGGACTAACTGGATACCATACTAAATTAACTGTATATCATATTAAATTAATTATGTATCTTTTTATATTAATTGTGTACCATTCTATATTAATTATATATCATATCAGATTAACTATATACGATGATACAAAATATTATACCATGCTCAATTAATTATATATCATTCTATAATAATTGTATACTATGTTAGATTAATTATGTATCATATTCGATAAACTGTGTATAATAATAAATTAACTATATATCATGCTAGATTAACTGTATACCTTGCTAGATTAACAATGTATCATTCTATACTAACTGTATTCCATATTGGATTATCTATGTTAAGTTTATGCCATTCTATATTAATTATATATCATGATGGACTAACTGTGAATCATTCTAAATTAACTATATATCATATTAGATTAACTATGTACCATTCTATATTGACTGTATACCATAATATATTATGTACCATATAGCATTAATTGTATATCATTCCATATTAACTATGTACCATGTTGGACTAACTGTATACCATATTAGATTAACATATTTGCTTGATTCAAAATTATTAAATATATTTTTTATGTTAACTATGTACCAGATCATGCTATGTGCCATATTATGTTAACTGTATATTATATTATATTAAGTATGTACCATTTATATTAACTGTATATTATACTAGACTAATTATGTACTATAATACTTTAATTGTGTACCATATTATCTTATCTTGACGTCGAAATTATCGAGACGGGCATGGATGGGGTGGACTTGGAAGGGGTTGTTGAGGTGTTCGGTGTCCATGGAGAGGCACATGGCTGTGATGTTGAAAATTTTTTTCTGATCATGGATGATGGTGCAGTGGTGGGGTAGCCATCAAAATTTTATTAAAATCGATCTCTCTTTTGATGCCACTCTAACAAAGAATCTCTATTGACTAAAACTCTAACTTCCGATCTCTCCTTTTAGGGTTACCATAATGTTAAATTGATATGGTATATAGTTAACTTACCACTGCATATAGTTAAATAAATATGAATACAGCTAACTGGCTACTACACATAGTTAAATTAATATGATATGCAGTTAATTTATTATTGTACATAGTTAAATTAATATGATACATAGTTAGTTTATCACTACACAGTTAGTCTATCATTGCACATAGTTAAATTAACATAGTACACAGTTAATTTATTATTATATATAGTTAATTTGTCACTATACACAGTTAAATTAACATGATATATAGTTAATTTATCATTGTACATAATTAAATAAATATGTTATATAGTTAATTTGTCATTACATATAGTTAATTTGTCATTGCATACAATTAAATTAACATAATATGCAGTTATCTGATCACTGTATATAATTAAATAAATATAGTATATAGTTAATTTATCATTGCACATAGGTAAACAAACATGGTATAGTATTAATTTGCTATTGCATATAGTTAACTGGCCATGGCACATAGTTAAATTAATATGATATAGTTAAGTTATCATTATATACAGTTAACTTACTACTGCACGTAGTTAAATAAATATGAAATACAGTTAACTGACCACTACACAGTCAAATTAATATGGTATACAGTTGATTTGTCACTGTACATAATTAAATTAATATAGTATACAGTTAATTTATCACTGTATACAGTTAATTTGTCACTGCACATAGTTAATTTGCCTTTCTAGTTAATTTGTCCATTTAGGTATTCTCCCTTTTTGAGAGAAAATACGATATTGAATTGAGGGTATTTTCTTCTCATGAGGAGTGAAAGTTAAAGCATTATTAAAAATAGATCGAAAGTTATAAAAAAAGTCAACAGAGCTTAAAAATTTAAGTCTGGTCCACTAATGGATTGGGCATTAAAAATCTATATTATTTGCTATTCTCATACCAAATAGAACCTTGGATGATTTGACTACTACTATATATAGCTACTAAATCGCACACTCAATTTTCTAACCTAGCTATGTGGTGGATGGGGGTTGATGCAATGCAAAAGAACAGACCCAAAATTTAGAGAGATTTGTTTTATGCATTGTGTAATACATTAGAAAGGGAAACTAGATTTTTTTTTTAATTGCATTTCTTTTGTAGCTTTAAAATGACATGAGTTGAGTATATAAGTCTAAATTGTTGATATTATATCATATCAATAAGAAAGAAAAATGATATGTCCCTATCAAAATGTACTTAATCGCAATGAAGACTCGACTTCATAAAGAGTATCATGAGGTGCAAACAAAGTAGATATTTATAGTCTCATAATAACCTTAAGCCCTTGTAAATCTATATAATATAATATAATATAAAAATTAGTCTTTCGAGTAGGGTTTGCATATTGTGTTGCCACATGTATGTAGAGATAACATAAAATGTTGCAAAGTGTATATAGCTCAACCTCAAACAATGCTCATTTGAGAGTTAATAAAAGGGACATGAAATCACAAAGGATTAGGAAAGAATTATGAGAATATAATCATGTTAAAGTCTTTAAAAATTAATTTCAAACATGCACTACCACATCAGCAAGTAAAGGGGAGTGCATATAATCTGTGCATGAGCACATGAGCAAGCATAGGCATACATACCATATCCCATGCAACGCAAGGGTCTACAGTTAGTTATATTAAAAGTTAAGGTTACATCTTGGAAAAAGCTTCTAAAATTGCATGGTATCATCTATTGAAGTATGATAGGCAACACTAATATGGTCTTGTGTTGTATGTGAGTTAGCATATGGTTTAAGGAACACTAATATCATAGTTTGAAAAACATTAATGTATAAATATTGTTAAAAAAATAACGTAGATAAAATATTGTATGTTAAAAAAAAGTAACATAGGTAAAACATTATATAAATATTGTTAAAAAAAATAATATGGATAAATCAGCTTATATGAGGACCTATGCGAGTATATACTTAGTTCCACATTTGCTATACACTATGTAGATCTTATATGCTTATACGAAGCTAATAAATCTAAATAATATATTGCAACTACTCTTTTTGGATGGGATCTTAAATTATTATAAATAGTATCAAAGAGAACTTGGCCTATAGCCCATATAGATTAAAGGACAACACAACACAGGTCTATTTGGATTAACCATAATTTGACCATATTTATGATTGAATTTGTGATACTTATAATTGAATTTGAATATATTTAAAACTTTTACTAAGATGCCTAAGCTCAGGCAAGGAGACTATGCGAGGACATGCACAGATATATTTCAATCTCACACCGGCTATATATAGAGCCAAAGAATCTAAATAATATTTTTTGACTAGTCTTTTTTGATAAGATCCTAGAAGATTATATACTTAAAAGTTATAACACATGCAAATAAAGATAATGGCATTAAAATCATGACTAATTATTGTCTAATCAAATGACTAATATTTGATAACTATTGCCTAGTTATTAAGAAAAAGTTAACCATAGCTTATATTATAGTTTGCTTATGATCCATCCAAAAGACTTAAAATAAATTCAATATATAAGTAATTATTCATCTTCCTATGCAAGAACATAGTATTAACTTGGCAGTTTGATAGGTAAGAGAATCTGAGAAAATATAAATATGCAGGAAAAAATAGCTCATTTTTGTAGTTTGTACATCACAACAGATGTGAGGTTGTAACATTGTTTTTCACACTTAAGTTTTAGAGTTAAAGGTTGTTTGCAAGAAATTGAATATGAAATAGTAAGCTTTCTTTTAAATCAATATTGCCCCAATTCAATCCAAATAACCATCTAGCTATTATTACTTTTTAATAGAAGAAATCATGTCTAAATCATATAAGTCAAGTCTGAGCTCATTTCAACGGGTCCATATGCACATGCATGGCGCATCAATCCAAACTTCATTAAATTTGCATGATCGGGATAGACCATGAGAGCGGTAAAAACACTAAGAGAAAATATCTATATATAAAATTAACAAATTGCATGGAGAGGGAGCTAATCTATTTATTTTATTCACTTGAATGATCAACTAGATGCATTTAAAATGTGAAAAATGAAATAAAATAAAAAGATACAATTTTTAGCATGCATAGTTAATTTTTGGATAAATTTCTAATATTTGACTTGATTTAATGTAATCGAACTTTTGATTCAGATCGATAAGTTTTGAATAATGGTTAATATCGCCAAATATTCCTCTCCAAAATTTTCATTTATCAATTACTAAAATTCTTTTCGATATTTGTCCAATTCAACCTTATTCTTAGTTAGTAGATGAAAGCGAGAGGAAAATAGTCGTCATATTAGACTACAAACTTGAACTAACTCAACTACACTCTTCTAGGCATTATAGTGTTTTATCAGATAACATCTCTAGCCACCATGATTCAAAGCTAAGCACCAAGAAAATAGAGCAGCTTGCAGCTTTATGGTCTTTATTTAGGGCTAATCAAGCCTTTGGTCAGCCTTATAAATAATTTCATTTGTGCTCAACCCTTTCTTTTTGAGATTGCATCATTCTAGCCCCCTCATCATTTGCTCATCAATTTATATTGAGAGATTAAATAGGGTAGGATATATATGTACTTGCCCTGATATGTGTTACATATTCATAGATTTTTGACATTGCTCCCATAATTTGGTACTATATATTTTTAATTGAGCAGAGGATTTCTATATGGTACTATCCCTGTAACTTAGAGTAGCTTAAGCTTACTTGTAGCACATTTTTGGGTCAGGCCAAGAATGGCATGTCTAAGTTGATGGATTATGTATGACTTGGGCCAAGCCTCCCTAAAGCAATGTAAGCTAGTGATGAATTAGGTTAGAGTAATTCTTTGTAGACCACGTGCGGTGCAATAGGAGTGCATCATCCAATAATATTGGGGTACATAGTGCATTTAGATGGGATAGACATTTAATATCGCTCAATTTTTTTCTCTCTAATTTTCAGTGATGAAAATATCCTTCTCTCTATAGAACAAAGAAAGAATAGTATTATTACTTTCTGATACCTTGTATAATTTTTTATGAATATATATGACATCATGAATGATATATATAATTTTTTATATTTTTATGATATTCTGAATAATATATATAATATCTTGAACAATATATACAGTTTTCTAATATCTTATATAACTTTTTGTGAATATATATAATATTTTGAATAATATATATGATATCCTGAACAATATATGACTTCTAACACCTCATATGACTTTTTGTGAATATATATAATATCTTGAATAATATATATGACTTTCTAATATCTTATATAATTTTTTATAAATATATATGACTTTTTAATACCTTATATGATTAATAAAAAATCATATAAGATATCAGCAAGATATATATATATATATTATTCAAAAAATTATATATATTTATAGGTAGTCATATATATTATTTAAGATATCATATATACTAACAGAAAGTCATATAAGATATTAGAAAGCTATATATATTGTTCAAGATGTTATATATATTCATAAAAAGTCATATATATTATTTAAGATGTCATAGATATTCTTAAAAAATTATATAATATATTAAAAAATTATATATATTATTTAAAATATTATATATATTCATAGAAAGTCATATATATTATTCAAGATGTCATATATATTCATAGAAAGTCATACAAGACATCAAAAAGTTATATATATTATTCAAAATATCATAAATATATAAAAAATTATATATATAGTTTAAAATATTATATATATTTATAAAAAATTATACAAAGCATCAGAAAGTAATAATAATTTTTTTTTTATTCTACGGAGAAAAAGATATTTTCATCACTGAAAATTAGAGAAAGAAAAAGCTGGACGGTATTAAATATCTATTCCATCATTAAGTATACTACATACTCTAAAGTAATTAGACAGTATGCTCTGCATCAATTTTATTCCACCGCACGTAGTGCACAAAGCTTTTCTCATTAGGTTAATTGCCTGCAAGTTCTACTAGAATCTCTGAGTTCCATGCTAGTTGTGGCCTCACTAAAAAGAGTAGATTCAAAATCTTTAAGGTTTTAGTCCAAATCTTAAATGCTTCCCAAAATGGGATGGTGCCTTCACCTATCCAGCCACCAAATACTTAGCAAATGGTCATGACATGTCAATCATAAAATTGTGTCCTACCTATAAGAAAGAACTAGTTTAGTTTATATCAAGAAGTAGAGAGTGCATGGATTTGATATTTTCTCGAGCACTCGAGTAGTACTTAGAAATTTTGCTTACTCATAATCATCTCTAAGTTATCCTACCAATCATTGTTGGCAAAGCGAGCATAGAAATTTCTCCAAGGGCCAAATGGATTGTGGTGGCATCAGATTGCTACAACTTACTATTCGAGGAGGAAGCTAGGGATAAGAGCGAGGAAGTCAACATCGGGCCTTTCACCTATTTGAAAAGAAGTGAGTTCTAATAATGAAGCCTTTTGGAATTGTGTAGCCTCTAAAATTGAAAATGGAGAGTCCATTCGATTTTGAGAAGATATGTGAGTTGATACAATTCTCCTATGCTCTTGATTCAAGAATCTTTATGCTCGGATATTGAAACCAAATCTTCTAATTTCTTCTTATTGGAACCTCAGTACTTTGAGCTAGTGCATTCGGCTAAGAGGTCCTTTGTCATGGTTTGAGACTCAAAGGCTGGATATCTTATATGGCCTTCTTGTTTCGATTATGCAGTCTCGTATTGTGGATGTTTCAGTTTAAAAACTGACCCACAATGGGTGTTTCACTGTTGACTCTTTCTATAGTTTTTTTAATTTTGAAGGATTGAGATACCCGTATCACAATGCTATTTGGATGATGCCAAGTCCAGAGAAGATCAAAGTATTTTTATGGTTGGCTGCTAAGAATAAACTGCATACGATAAAATTCTAAATAGAAAGGAATGGAGCATTAGTGTTGGATGCTCGCTTTGTGGAGCCGGTATTGAGTCTATTAACCATCTTTTTTCAGATATTTGTTTGTGAGAAGTTTTGGACAACATCAAGTTACAACTGAAATTAAAGAGAAGGCCTTCAATATTTCTTGACCTATAGACAGTTTGGAGAAGTAAAAACAAAGACAAGATGACTAAGAAAGTGGGACATTAATTTTTTGCAGCCGTCTCCTAAAAGATTTGGAGGGAGACAAACAACTGCATATTTCTGAACAAAAAAAAAAAATTGTGTTCTTGGTCTGCTGAAGTTGCTTCAATCAATTTATTGTTAGAGGTATCTGGGTTTTTCTAAATTTCAGACTCGTCATTAAGAGTTATGGATTAGACTGCAATCATTGGCCTACCCTTCCAATAGCTAACAGCTCTTTCTTATTGTCTTTGCTTCTGTTTCCAATTTAGTAATGTATTTGTAAGCTGAATTTTTATTGTGGGACTCTGTTAAAAACTCCATCATAGAACACTTTGTATTCTTTGTTCATCGAATAAAATGGGGGTAGCTTCCTACTACCTCCTATTCACATCAAAAAAAAAAAAAGGCTAGCCTACCAGTCTAGTTCCTTAAATGCTTCCAAAACGGGATGGTGCCTTCATCTATCTAGCCACCAAATAGTTAGCAAGTAGCTATGATGTGCCCTTCGTAAAGCCATGTCCGACTTGTGAGAAAGAACTAGTTTAGTTTATATCAAGAGTGCATAGTTTACGAGCTTGCTATTTCCTTGAGCATCCGTGTGGCACTTGGAAACTTTGCTTACTTACAATCGTCTCTTTCTTCTTCTTATTACTATTGTTAACCCTATCATAAATTGACAAATAATGGATTGACAGGTTTTAAAGCCTAAACCATAATTAAGCCGAACGAAGACCAATATGACCCAATACGTTGCAACCCCCATGGTTTTAGAGGATGGGACAACCTTGCTTTGTTGTTGGACAGGGAGTTCTCCATGAGTATAGCTACCCATCCAAAAAGAGCACATATCAACTCCCGTGCAACTATTGGAAATTGATTTGCAGCACTTCTACAAGAGTGGCACATAGTGTAATTGGTGTGCATTTATTTGAAGGAGAGGAACATTTAAGTGTATATAAACCCCAAAATCTTTTTATTTCGAGGGAAACCGAGCACGTCAGCACAAACTTTTGTTGATTTTCTGCTTTAATAAACGTGATGGCATCAAAGTATATTCCCTGTTGAACCCTGTCCTCGCATTCTTTTTAGCCAAGTATACTTCTTGCATTGACTAAAGACTGGAATCATATATAGGATGCTTGTGCAAGTGAATATTCACTTGGGGGTTGGCGTTGGGCACATGGATACCATGCCAACAGCTGTCGCATCGGGTGTCCAGAAGCATGCATAATGCAATAGCTTGATGGAGTTGTACATCTGGATAAATAAAAACACCATGATGACAAACTTTGTTACACTTTTGGACAAAAATATCATGCATCAAGTGGTCCCTTGGGAGTCAGAGTGCTGTATTTTTTTTTTTTTCTTAGAAGGAGAGATACTTGGCAATCTTTGTCATGAAATTGAAATCACTCCTAGGACAAATTCTAAGCGTCCACTGATTTGGTGAAAATGGTTTGAATTTATTGCAAGCATTGTTTTGGTGAAATTGGTTTAAATATTGAACCGCTTTTGGCAGCAAGCACTTGGAAAAAAGGTGCCAACTATAGAGCCTAAGCCATGTTAGGAAATACGTCTCAAGATTCGGTCCACACTGAGCCCATAGTGAGATCCAAGACAATGAACGAAATCCAACGAGTCCAAGAATAGCCCAAACGAAGTACAGACGGTGAAGATACGTACGAAAGAAGCTCGGAGCAACGGCATGGACCATGCAACGGTGGAGGGTGGCAGCGGCACAGCCAGGGCCTGGCGGACGATGGCCAAGTGCAGGCACACGCACGGGCGCCCAGGTCCAGCGCCCTGCACGGTCCACCATGGACCGTGAGGGCACTGGGTGGTCTATGGAGGCCGCGTGGACCAATCACGCAGTCCACACATGGTCCACGGGCGATTTTACGCGATCCGACGATTTTGGAGCTAGCCGTTCGTAATCGAATGGCTGAGGATGACTTCAGACGTGATCAGACTTGATCTGAGGCTATAGTGCATGATCAGACAACTCTGGAGTGAGCTGGTTACGATCGAACAGTCACGGATGGTTCTAGAGTTGATTGGGACTCAATATTCCTAGTGTAATGGTGTTTTTGAGATTCTGAAGCCTATATAGCTCTGATTGACGAGCCATTTATTGCATTGGATTGCTGGTGATGTCTTGGAGGTACAAAAAAGCTTCAAAAGAGATTTTAAAGAGCTTTTGTAAGGATTTTGAAGCTTCCTATTGAAAGACTCTTGTACAAAGGTTGAGTGGTGAGTTCCTCTTGTGTTAATTATGTTTTATTCTCTCATAGTGAAGCTTGCATGCCCCGTGTGTTGGGATGCGCAGGGGTTTCATGCATGTATTTCAATTTTTTTTTAACAAAAGAATATTAGATTAAACTAATTAATCTACAAATATATGCATAAGATCTGATCTTAAAACTCCTACAAATGGATCGATGACATGAATTTATATATATAAAAATTTGAATCTAAAATGACAAGCATGTGAACCAAAAAATAGCATTTAGTAATAGATCTAATCTACCACTTCTAGGATTCCAAATTCAATACCTGAGCATGAGTAGTCAAACTCCACGATGGAGAATGTAAATCTGGAAGTCCTCTCTAATCGCTCGCAACTGTACAAGCATCCGACCTCTACGGATGGTACACCCGAAGTTCCTCAAATCGATCGGCCCTTCATGGGAGTGCTAACTTGCGCAGTCTGATTCTGATGGCAGATCTGACTTGATCTTCTTCTTCGATCGTCTCGAACCTTTTCGATGTCGAAGATGGATCAGAGGAGGATTCTAGATGCTAGAGAAAAATCAAATGAAGACTCTCTTCTCTTTGGTATTTTTCTCACCCAGAAATCCAGAATAGTTCTAGGTCTCTCACCTGAGAGGAGAACGATCTTCTCTTTTGTTCATACCAAGGAAGAATGAAACCCACCCAAAGCTCATGTCTCAAAGAAGGATTTTCACCCACTTTCTCTCTGGTATCTCACAGTGAAAAGCTCTCTTGGTTTGGCACATAAAAATGTGACCTTTTTATGATTATCGCACAAACTAGATAAGACAAAATAAGGGCTGGAGTTTGTTGCAATTCAAACCATTTTGAATTTTAATTTAACTCTAACTTTTTTCACCCTTATTTAACTTAAAAAGAGACCTATCAGAGAAAATTGGATACAAAAATCAATTGAAAAGACTTTTTTTTCTCATACCCAATGGGCACCTTCAGAAGCTGCCAACACGTGGAATGATATGGATAAGATTTTAAGTTGAAATTCAAGCCAATTTGAATTCAAATCAAAACCAACCAATTCTTATCCTTAATGGACAATAAAATAAAGATTATTTTCTAATTTTCTTATACACAAACTGATTTTGTGCGGTGAGAAAAGGTATGAGATAATTTGGACGGCGCAAGGGAGAGAATCCCACTCATTTGAAACTCTAGGGTTTAACCAATTAGATTTCTTTCAAACCCAATCCAATTAGACCTAAATAAAATATGATGAAGCTAATCTAATTGGGCTCCTACAATCTCAATTAAATTTGATCAAATCAATAAATTAATTGAGCCATAGATCTGATCAAATTAGGATCATTTTTTCCTTACCGATTAGGTCATTTCATAACTTAATCAGACTTGACCTAATTGAATCTAATTCAATCAAACTTGATCTAGACTTTAATGCTCAATCAAATTGAGCTAATTAGTGATCTAATCACTAATTAATCCTCTATTAATGATAAAATCTAAGTCTAGTGAGGCTCTTCTCTAGAGTCTCCATCCAGTGGAACTCTTCAGCAAAATTCCCATCCAGTGGGACTCTTCATATTAGCCATGTGATCAGAGAGAAACTTTTAATGTGTGTGACCCCATAAGTTCGAACCTAAGCTGGTAGCACAGGAACTGATTTTTGTACCAATCGGAGTAACCATCTAGCAATAGTACCCGACGTCCGGATAGATCAAATGTATGCAAAGCAACTCTCAAGAATCTATTTGGATATAGTTACCATATAATTCATCTCTTTGACCCTTGATGCCAGGATGACTTAGAGTTTAAACTGTCAACTCTTAACAGTACATCCATTATGTGTCTCAACCTGATAAATCCTATGACTCCTCACAAAGATTGCCCTGGCCAAGGTCTTACTAAATTGAAATACAAAATATTCTCTCCAATCTCTTGGAGTGGTGAATTCCATCTTGACTCACGCATCGATTTCACAAGTACTTGACTATGCCCAAAAATCTTTCGATCTTGAATTAGAATTCAGATAGTCCGGCACCAAAGCACAATGAGTTGCTTGCAAGTCACCATGGTGATCTCAGATCAGAGGGACACTTATATTTATATCCTTTTGGAGTGACTCTTGATAGAAGAATGCTCCGGAGTTGGTCACATTCAGTAAAATATACTCCTATATTTCACCTACATGCCATACCAATATCTCCACGCTCCTTGATTATGAGGCCAACCAATCTATATGGCACACAACGACCTATATTTGATATGTCTATCATCCTAGTAATAGCATATCATTTGGTCGCAAACTCATTTAAGGACCAAACGATAAATCCTTCTTCATCGATTTAAAAAAGTCCGAAGGACTTTCATCATAACACAGAAGTTAGATGTAAAAGATGTACAAGCTTATCATGAAAATTATCAAATAAATATTTTATTAATTAATTTATATATAATTACATCAAATAGCACAAACATCAACAGGTTGATGATTGTCTTTGAGACATATTTTCCAACAACTCCCACTTGTACTAAAGCCAATCAGTACAATATTATATACCCATCTTCATTTTGTGATCTTCGAACTCCTTTATCATAAGGGCTTTAGTTAATGGATCGGTCAGGTTATCCTTTCCATCGATCTTCTGAACATCGACGTCATCTCGATCCACGATCTTTCAGACAAGGTAGTAGTGACGCAGAATATGCTTTGTCCGCTGATGTGCCTTCGGCTCTTTTGCCTGAGCTATGGCTCTAATACTATCGCAATAAACTAGAACTGGACCATCGATGGAGAGTACCACTCCAAGCTCGATGATGAACTTCTTCAGCCATACAGCTTTCTTTGTATTATTGGATGTCGCGATGTACTCTGCTTCGCAAACAGAATCGGCTGCGGTGTGCTACTTGAAATTTTTTCAGCAGACAGCTCCGCTATTTAGGATAAAGATGTATCCCGACACGCTTTTGCTATCGTCACGATCTGACTGAAAACTGGAATCAATGTATCTCATGAGTTTCAAGTCAGTTTCCCCATAAATGAGCCACTGATCCTTAGTATTTCTCAGATACTTAAGGATGGTTTTTGCAACCTTCCAATGGTTCTCACCTGGATCTGATTGGTATCTGCTCACTACTCCTAGTGAGTATGCTACATCCGATCTTGTATATATCATGGCGTACATTATAACATCCACTGTCGAGACATATGGAATTCTACTCATACGCTCTTTCTTTTGAGGGATTGTCGGATAATCCTTCTTCGAGAGAAAAATTTTATAGTCTATCGGAAGATAGCCTTTCTGAAAATTCTTTATCCTGAATCATTTCAGCATGGTATCTATGTACGTTGATTAAGAAAGTTTGAGCAGCCTCTTAGATCTATCTCTGTAGATCTTTATCCCTAGGATATAGGCTGCTTCTCTCAGATCCTTCATGGAGAATTGTGAAAACAGTCATACTTTTATTCTCTGTAATGTAGGGACATCATTCCTGATTAAGAGAATATCATCCACATATAAAATAAGAAATACAATTACTGAACCATTAGTCCACTTATATATACAGGATTCCTCTCCGTTCTTAATGAAACCATACATTCTGATCACCTTATCAAAACGTATATTCAACTCTGAGATACTTACTTCAATCCATAAATAGATCTTCGAAGCTTGCACATCTTAGACTCGTCTGTAGATGTGAACCCCTAAGGTTGCATCATATACACCTCTTCATTCAGCTCTTTATTTAGAAAAGCTACCTTCACATCTATTTACCAGACTTCATAGTCCAGGTATGCCGCTATCGCAAGCATGATCCGAATGAATTTGAGCATTACCATAGGAGAGAACGTCTCGTCATAGTCAATACCATAACGTTGACGATACCTTTTGACAACCAAACGGGCTTTATAGGTCTTAACCTTTCTGTCTGCGTCTCTTTTCTTTTTGAAGACCCACTTACACCCTATGGATTTTATCCCTTCAAGTGGATCAACCAATGTCCACACATTGTTGATCTTTATGGACTCCATTTTAAATTTCATGGCTTCAGACCATTTCTCAGAGTCGGACCTCTGCATTGCATCCATATAGTTGATTGGATCCTTATTGTTCTCATCGAGCTCAACAGGATCTCCGTCCTGGACCAAAAAACTTAGATATCTGTCCGGCTGACGCAGTACTCTACCGGATCATCTTAAGGATATTTGTATATCGGGCTCCGAATTTGATCTTATCAAATTTGATTTAGATTCAGTTACTGTTGTCGGTTCTTTTATCTGTCGAACTTCGTCAAGCTCGACTTTAGAGGCATTTGTTCCTTCATTAAGAAACTCCTTTTCCAAAAAATTTGTCTTACTACTGACAAATACCTTTTATTTAGTAGAAAGGTAAAAGTAGTATCCCCTCATTTTCTTGAGATACCCTACAAAATTATACTTATCAGACCTAGATCCGAGCTTGTCGGTTTGTAATCATTTGACGTAAACCGGACACCCCTAGACATTAAGATAAGTGAGGTTCGGCCTACGTCCTGACCATATCTCATATGGTATTTTACTAACTGACTTGCTCGAAATATTATTGAGCACAAAACAGGTTATCTGAAGTGCATATCTCCAAAAGGAGATCGGCAGACTTGCAAACCCCATCATGAATAAAACCATGTCCAACAAGGTTTGATTCCTTCTTTCTGAGACATTATTATGCTATGGTGTCCCTGAAGGAGTCCATTGTGAGAGAATCTCCTTCTCTCCAAGATATGTCAAAAATTCACTGGAAAGGTATTCACCCCCTCAGTCAGATCGAAGAGTCTTAATATATTTTTTAGTTTGTTTCTCTACTTCATTACGAAATCATTTGAACATTTCAAATGATTCAGACTTGTGTTTCATCAAGTAGACATACCCATACCTAAATAGGTCATCTGTGAACGTAATGAAATAACTATACCCTCCTCTAGCACTAATGTTCATAGGTCCACAAACATCACTATGTATTAGACCTAGAACTTCACTAGCTCGTTCACCTTTTTCAGTAAAAGGTGACTTAGTCATCTTTCCAAGAAGACAAGACTCACAGGTCGGTAATGATTCACAATCACTGATATTGAGGATACCCTCTTGTACTAATCTATTTATCCTACTTTTGTTAATATAACCAAGCCTGCAATGTCAAAGGTAGACATCAGTGATATTATCTAATTTTGGATGTTTATTTGGAGTGTACATTACACTTATAAGCTGTGACAATACATAGATGTCATTTCTTAATTGTCCTCACATTATTATAACATCATTCATAATGATATCACAATAATCATTCTTTATTGATAAATTATAACCATCTTTGGCCAAAAGACTAACAGAGATTATATTCATCAAAAAATATAAACAATAGTGACAATCACTTAAAATGATACAATTAGACTTGAAAATAAGCTCGACGACTCCTAAAGTCCGGATTAAAACTTGACTTCCATCTTCCACATTTAAAAATCTCTCATCATTCATAAATTTTTTACTAACTTGAAATTCTTGCAATAAATTACATATGTGAACTAGACTTTTGATATCCAATACTCAAGTAGTAGTGTCACATATGGAGAAATTACAAGGTGTTATCATATAAGTACCTTGATCAGCAACTAATTGCTCATTTCTCTTTGGCCTATTTGGGTCATAGTCTGCTTGACTCGATTCAATCCTAAATTTTTTAGCTAGATTGAACTCAAGATCATTATTCAACTTCCGATACTGGCTATCAAAGTGGGGTCCAATAATCTCATCACTGTCAAACAGTGAGTAGAGTGACAAATTACTAGCCATTTCTGAAAAAAAATATAAATCTAATTAGTATATGAATTAATCAAGCCTAAAAATATGGATTTTAGTTTAAAGATTCTCTCACTATTTTATAAAAATTGATAGCCTCTATCTTCAATTCGAAGAATTACCTTAATTTCTTAGCGGGTACTAGAATCCACACAGACTGCATACAGGTCCGAGTATGGCTCGACTAAT
This sequence comes from Elaeis guineensis, assembly GCF_000442705.2. Classification (NCBI taxonomy): domain Eukaryota; kingdom Viridiplantae; phylum Streptophyta; class Magnoliopsida; order Arecales; family Arecaceae; genus Elaeis; species Elaeis guineensis. The sequence goes on along the minus strand of NC_025993.2, from coordinate 14,551,264 downwards.
CCATATGCATCTATGGGTAGGTTCTCCACCAATTATTTTTCTAAATAATTTTTAGTAATTAGTTTTATCTCAGATTTTGTTTTAGTAGGCAGCAGGCCTCCACTGAAAGTTCTGGTTATGTCCAACCATGAATATGAATCTACTCAATGATTCTGACTAATGAATGATTAGATTCGAGTATGGCTCAACCAATCTAACCATTCATCAGATAGTACAATAGAGTCATCATATGATGAATAATAATTCCATCATTCAGAGAAATACCAGACGGATGGCACCTGCAATGTCAATTAGAAATAATTGATCCATTATTATTCACCTTAATAGGAGGCTATAATCTAGTTATCATCACAACTAGCTCATTTTATGGATCTAATAATTTAAAAAATTTGATTAACATAATTTATCAGAATTAAATACATAGACCAACTAATCTCAATCCTCCCACTGACTTCACCAAGTCAGATCAAGGTGGACTAGAAACAAGCCGGTCCAACTGACAAGTCATCAATCCTCTCACTGGCTTCATCAAGTCATGTTGAGGATAAAGACAAGTCGAACTAAGGACACCTAAATCAGTCTAACTGATTTTCTAGTAAGCATAGGTCAACCCTAATCATTAAGCGATCTGATCAAAATTTGATTCACCATGTTGGCCAGACAAGTGAGATCGGTGGGACGGATATGTCATTAACTCATCATAGACTCAATCTATGCGAGTAGCTCCCAATTAATGATCACCGATCAAGACTGCCAAACTTATCTTAGACACCAATTGGTTAATCGATTTCAATTGGATCTACTTATGGATTTGGGTTTGACCGCTGAGCTCAAGATCAAAGTCCATTTGGGTCTAATCAAAGATATAAACTCGACCAACTATAACTATTGTATTGGCTCTAGAAAAATTTTGATTTAATCTAATTTCTCTTCTTAGTCCATTTGATCTTTGATTCTAACCCTAGATCTAACCCAATTAGGAGGACCTGATCAAGCTAACCTATAAACCCATCATCCATATTTTATGCGAATGATATTATATCTTTAATTCATAATTCTAGATATAATAGGTTCAACTTAATTTTCAATTAAGTTTGAGGCTGTGGGTAGGGGTTTGATATTTGAAAACAGTTTCAAATTTTATAAAATATTTTTATAATTAATTTTATGCACAATCATTTAGATCTGAAACTTGAATCAACTCACCTCTAGATTGAGCCTACTCATCATAATGGATTGACTAAGTTTTAAGACTTAGTTGACTCATTGATAATAAATTATTAATCATAGTTTTCAACCTATAATAATGAGTCAGCTCAACAGAAATTGAGTTAAGGAACCAGGATCCTAAGTCGACCCAAATAATACTAAGTCAACTCGACAGACGAACTACAATAATTACATTAATTTTAGACCAAAATAATTCTACATAAACAGTAATAAAATCAATCATAAATTATTTTAGAACTATTCTAAACATGTTCATGATTCTAGATTTTATTTATAAAGATTAGATGCAGCTACTTTTCATACAATGTATTATATACACAATCTTAGGATTTTGAGAAAAGTAAAGTTTTTTTTTGCATTCATCTTCTTGGGATATAGTCACAATGGCACCTCTACACATCATAAGAGGACCCAATTGAATAGAAAAAAGAGAGATCTAATCTCTATTACCTTTTATGATTGGATGGCCTGGTGATAAATTCGATCCGATTACTTCGTTATTTAGATCATCTAATCTAAATAATTTATATCTAATCTAAATTATTTCAGATCTGATTATTATATTTTGATCATACCAAAATCAAGTAATAATCATCATAAATAAATTTTACATACTTTAAATTAAAATCAGATTTTATAAAGATCAGTACAAACTAGGACAACCTTTGCAATGTAAGGGTAAACCTTACAGCAGGACAACTTTATATCAATTTATGCGATCAGATCTATAACTAATTTCAGATCTAAATATCATATATCAGATCTAATCTAAATTAAATAATAGATCTAAATACATATAATATTATGCCATATCGAACCATAGCTCTGATACCACCGTTGGAATGCATAGGGATTTCATGGATGTATTTCAAAAAAAAAAATTTAACGAAAGAATATTAGATTAAACTATTTAATCTATAAATATATGTATAAGATTTAATCTTAAAACTTTAATAAATAGATCGATGACATGAATTTATATGCATAAAAATCTGAATCTAAAATGATAGGCATATGAACCAAAAACAGCATTTAGTAATAGATCTAATCTACCACTTCTAGGGTTCCAAATCCAATACCTGAGCATGGATAGTCAAACTCCATGATCAAGAATGTAGATCTGAAAGTCCTCTCTAGTTTCACACAGTCGCATAAGCATCCGACCTCTACAGATGGTCTATACGAAGCCTCTCGAACCGATCAGCCCTCCACAGGAGGCTAGCTCGCGCAGTCGGCTTTTGATGGCAGATCTGACTTGATTTTTTTCTTCGATTACTTTGAATCTTTTCAATATTGAAGATGGATCAGAGAAAGATGCTGAATGATAAAGAAAAATCAGATGAAGACTCTCTTCTCTTAAGTATTTCTCTCACCCAAAAATTTAGAACAGTTCTAGGTCTCTCACCCGAGAGGAGAACGGTCTCTTCTTTTGTTCACACCAAGGAAGAATGAAACCCACCCAAATCTCACATCCCAAATAAGGATTTTCACCCCACTTTCTCTCTGGTATCTCATAAGAAAAATCTCTCTTCATGTGATGCACAAAAATGTGGCCTTTTTATGATTGTCGTACAAACCAGATAAGACAAGATAAGGGCTGGAGTTTGTTACAATTCAAACTATTTTGAATTTCAATTTAACTCTAACTTTTTCTCACCCTTATCTAACTTAAAGAAGGACCTACCAAAAAAATTAGGTGTGAAAATCAATTGAAAAAACTTTTTTTTCTCATACACAATGGGCACCTTCAGAAACTGCCAATGTGTGAAAGGATATGGATAAGATTTTAAGTTGAAATTCAAACCAATTTGAATTCAAATCAAAATCAACTAATTTTTATCCTTAATGGGTGACAAAATAGAGATTATTTTTTTATTTTCTCATGCATAAATTGGTTTTGTACGGTGGGAAAAGGTGTGAGATAATTTGGATAGCGCAAGGGAGAGAATCCCACTCATTTGGGACTCTAGGGTTTAACCAATTGGATTTCTTTCAAACCCAATCCAATTAGATCCAAATAAAATATGATGAATCTAATCTAATTAGACTCCTATAATATCAATTAAATTTGATTAAATCAATAAATTAATTGAGCCATAGATCTGATCAAATTAGGATCATTTTTTTTTTACCAATTAGGTCATCTCATAACCTAATCAGACTTGATCTGATTGAATCCAATTCAATCAAACTTGATCCAGACTTTAATACCCAATCAAATTGATCTAATTAATGATCTAATCACTAATTAATCCTTCATTAATAATGGAGTTCAAGTCCATTGGGACTCTTCAGTAGAGTCTCCATCCAGTGGGACTCTTCAGATTAACCATATGATCAGAGAGGAACTTCTAATGTGTGTGATTCCATAGTTCAAACCTAAGCCGGTAGCTCAGGAACTGATTTCTGTACCAATCGGAGTAACCATTTAGCAATAATACCCGATATTCGAATAGGTCAAATGTATGCAAAGCAACACTCAAGAACCTATTTGGATATAGTTACCATATAATTCATCCCTTTGACCCTTGATGTCAGGATGACTTAGAGTTTAAGCTGTGAACTCTTAACAGTACATTCATTATGTATCTCAACCTGATAAATCCTGTGACTCCTCATAAAGATTGTCCTGATCAAGGTCTTACTAAATTGAAATACAAAGTATTCTCTCCAATCTTTTGGAGTGGTTAATTCCATCTTGACTCATGCACCGACTTCATAAATACTTGACTGTGTCCAAAATCCTTCCTATTCTGAATTAGAAATTTAGATAATCCGACAGCAAAGTACAGTGAGTTGCTTGCAAGTCACCGTGGTGATCTCAGGTCGGAGGAACACTTATACCCATATCTTTTCGGAGTGACTCTTGATAGCAGAGTGCTTCAAAGTTAGTCACGTTCAGTGAAATGTACTTCTATATTTCATTTGTATGCCATACCAGTATCTCCATGCTCTTTGGTTAAGAAGTCAACCAATCTATATGGCATACAATGACCTACACTTGATATGTCTATCATCCTAGTAATAGCATATCATTTGATCGCGAACTCATTTAAGGACTAAACGATAAATCCTCCTTTATCGATTTAAAATAGTCCTAAGAACTTTCATCGTAACACAGAAGTTTGATGTAGAAGATTTACAAGCTTATGATGAAAATTATCAAATAAATATTTTATTAATTAATTTATATATAATTACATCAAATAGCACAACCGTCAACAGACTGACGATTAGCTTTGGGACACATTTTCCAACACCGTGGAGGTAGGCTTGAGATCGATCCATATATCTGTATTGTGTTTCTTATTTTGTTTCTTCTTTCTTCCTCCTGTACCGCATGGTATCAGATCCTGCATAATAATTGATATCAGAGCAAGGTGATATCAGAGCATAGGTTATGACGGTGATGATCGAGATAAAAAATGGAGAAGATAAGCACAATCAAGGTGGAGATCAACAGGTTTATTAAAAAGAATAATTTCTCCTTATGGTAGGCGATGGTGAAGGATGTGCTTATCCAGCAAAGATTGATCAATGCTTTCTTATGCGAGAAGAAGCCGACTACCATAAAGGTGCAGGATTGGAGGCGGCTCCAGATGCAGGCGGTGAGTACAATCCACTTATATCTAGAGAATGAGGTGGCGATCCATATGCTTAGCGAGATTTTTCCAACACTATTGTGGTCAAAGCTTAAGAAGTTGTACATGGCGAAGTCTCTCATCAACACTCTCTTCCTCTGAAGGCAGTTTTACCAGCTACGGATGACTGAGGGACAGAGCATACGGAGCATTTCAGCCACTTTCAGAAGATCCTCACCGACCTCCTCAGTATTGACAAGAAAGTTGAGGAGAAGACCAGGGCACTGGTCTTGCTAGCATTGCTTCCTCTTTCATATGAGTTCTTAGTGATTACTCTTCTAATGAAAAAAGTACTACCAAGATGGACGAGGTCACCACGGTGATTCTTCAGAATAAAGTTCTCAAGAGGGAGAACCCAACTTCGAGCTCAGGCAACAGCTCAGCTTTGGTGATTTCTGGAGGAGCAGGAGACGACAGACAGAGCGACAGAAGATCGCAACGAGGACCGTCCAAGTCTAGGATGAGAGACTTGAGCAAGATCAGATGTTATCGATGTGATGAGTTGGGACATCTAGCTAGAGATTGTCCTCAACTCAGGGATTGGATGAGGGCTACTGCAACAACGGCTAGTAGCGAGTCAGAGGATGATATCCTAGAGATATCTGATGAGATATCTACTTTTTCTCAATAATAAATTTTAGATTTTGCATGCACCTATCATATATGTTGCAGAGAGGAGCAGTTTGACTTTCTAAAGAGAATGAGGGCACTATTTATCTGCCGGATGGATCGAGCTGTGCGATCAGAGACATTGGGATGGTCAGTTGGAGGACACATGATGGTGTAGTGAGGAGATTAGAAAAGGTCTGATATATATCCGATTTCAGATGGAATCTTATCTCACTGAGCAGACTGGATTTGAGAGGCTATAAGATGGTAGCTGGTGGAAGAATCCTGAAGGTATTGCATGGTGATAGGGTTATTCTGGAGAAAAAGAAGAAGATGAGAGGATATTACTACCTGATAGGGAGCTTAATGCAAGGTAGAGCTTCAAGAGCCAGAAAAAACCCAGAGCGAGGTGGAGCTCCAAGTGGAGGTGGATCGGGCATTAGATAGGAGAGTCAGAAGGATGAGAAGCGATGTCGCAGAGTAAAGTTTCTATTGCTGCAGAAGACTTTTTCGAGTAGATTTTTGGTCAGATTGGACACAATTCATGATGGAGATGGGATCGAACGGCCTAGCTTGATTCCCATGTTTGCCCATTAATGAGACAACAGGCATACCCCAGGACGTGGGGGTGAGATAGATCACAGGCTCTTAAAGATAGGTGGAGGTCGAATATCAAGTCGAAGTGAAGATTATTAAAAAATATATCTCAAGATTCGATCCATACTAAACCCACAGCGAGGTTTAAGATAATGAACGGAGTCCAACGAGTCTAAGAATAGTCTAAACGGAGTTCAGACGGTAAAGATACGTACGAAAGAAGCTCGAAGCAGCAACACGGACCACGAGGCAGTGGAGGCTGGTGATGGTCAGCCAGGCCCAGACGGACGTGCACGCAGGAGCATGCGGCCCAGCCTGCTTGGTGGGCCCAGCACGGGCATGCACATGGGCCAGTCCAGTGCGCGCGTGGGTGCCCAGCGCCCTGTGCGATCCATCGTAGACCACAGGGTGCTGGATGGTCCATGGAGGCCGCATGGACAGATCATGCGATCCACGGGTGATTTTGCACGATCCGACAGCTCTGGAGTGAGCTGTTCATGATCGGACGGCTGAAGATGACTTAGGCATGATTAGGCTTAATCAGAGGCTATAGTGTGCGATCGGACAGCTCTGATGCAAACCAGTCATGATCGGATGGCGACGAATGGTTCTAAAATTGATTGGGACTTAGTATTTCTAATGTAACAGTATTTTTGAGATTTTGGAGCCTATATAACTTCGATTGACGAGCTATTTGTTGCATTGGATAGCTGGTGACGTTCTAGAGGTGAAGAAAGACTTCAAGAGAGATTTTAGAGAGCTTTTGTAAGAATTTTGAGATTTCTTATTGAAAGACTTTTGTACAATGATTGAGTGGTAAGTTCCTCTTGTATTGGTTGTGTTTTATTTTCTCATAGTGAAGCTTGCATGCCCTGTAGAGGTAGGCTAGAGGCCGATCCACGTATTTATATTATATTTTTTATTTTGTTTCTTCTTTCTTCCTGCTACATCATATGGTATTGGATCTTGCACAACAAGTCATGTTGTATCAAGTTGAACAAAGACTGGATCTGAGGGAGATTATGTGTGGAACAAGTCCAAGTTCATGTTTTGAGCATGCATTGTTATATGAAAAGCTCATGTTGCTTAATGCACTTAATATTTATTATTGATGGTGCGAACGTGACATAGAATTAACAATTTTTATAAAAAATATGGGCATGTAAATGTTAAAAAAAAAAACATAATATTTATTGAGAGAACTGTTTATATGAATTGGGACCAGGTCCTAATGGGGTTCATGAAATATAGGATGTGCTGCTACAAGTCTCTGACCGATATTGGTCACCCATCAACGCTTAGCTTGGATCTGGTTGAAGACATACTTTCTCCAAAAAAATCTGCAATGGAAGTCTGCACCCATCGGATGTGCTCTAGTGGAGGACCCTCTGATACTTAAATTAGTCAGAGTTTTAGAATATAAAAGAAAAAAGAGAGAAAATGATAAGAGAGTATGAGTACTGTTCTCTGTGGGTGCGATTGCTTGCTTACTCGAGGATTCTTTGATTACCTCTTTATATAGAAATAGAGCTGTAAGCTATTATGCCTAGATCTAATAGGCTGTTAGGCCCTAATATTGTAGGTTCTTAGTCTTAATTGGGCAAGCTATTAGAATAGAAAATCTGCTCATTAATCTGCAAATCATAGTTGTTAGTCATGGTGCTAGTTGTCCATATTCCAAAAATCATTGGAAGATTCTGATGACCTAACTCCACCATTAAGATAACTGGTAGCTTGAGGTCGGCATGGCATTAGGATGCATCCTCGCTTTTAATCCAGGATGGTTAAATGTATGTAGTTATAATCCTCAAGATGGTATTATCCAATGTTCGGATCAACTTCCCTTGAGTTGGAGTTCGTATCTGCTAAATCAATGTTCAGTTGGTGATGGGGGCAGCATCACCTGGGTCATTGGCTTGTACTATCCTCCTTCAGGTCGGACTTATGATGTTGTTCAGGTTGTCTCCGTTTTGTATTGAAATATCTCAACTGGCGGAAAAATGGCTTAGCCAAACAACTCACACCCCAACAGGACGTGATACAAAGGTTGTTCTTGATCCAAAGCTGCAACATGCAAAGGCAAGTAGACTTCAACTCCTTAGGATTCAAATCGATCCAAATAAAAAAAAGCACCGAGTTTATTGATAAGTTTAGTGAATTATTGTCATACATTGAGAGCTGTTGCTAAGAGGGCAATCTCTCAGCACTTCATTATTTGCAGCTTTTATAGCATGTCGCAAATTCATCCATTAAATATGTAGAACTCCTTAGAGATCATCCTGAGTTGTTGATACTATCTTCCTCAACTATGTAATCATCTCATTATGTAACACAATCATTGGTCCAACTCATAACCTACCAAGCATATGTTCTTATTAATAGAGGATACACTGATGCTACTGCCTTTGTCACTTTAATGTGTGCCCTTCCATCTTTGCTGCACACTATCTCTAGGTAGGCTAGAGAAATTTTTTGTGCACTACAGGTAGTGTAGAAAATCCAACGTGGAGTACACTGCCTTATCTGATTGGTCCACGTTGCTTTCCAACATGCATTTAATACATGCAGTTTTACTTTTTCATTTGAAATTTTGAATGACAAAAATACTCCAACTCTTTGAAAAAAAATTATAACATCTTATGTCCATATATGACTTCCTATATGATATTATAACATCCTACGTGCAGAAAGTCATAATTTGACGTAGCATGCCACAATATATCATATAATGTCACAATTTTTTTTCAAAAAGTAAGGATATTTTCATCATTAAAAATTTTTAAACGAAAAAGCAGAACTACATACATTAAATGTACATTGAAAAATGATTGGATAAAAATGTCCCTCCCATATTATGATATCCTGGGCCATATTATGACATTCTATATACAGAAAATTATAATTTGATGCAGGATGTCATTATATACCATATTATGTTATACTTTTTTGAGCCATATTATAATATCCTATATAAAGAAAGTCATAATTTGATACAGAATGTCATAATTTTTTTAAGAGATGAAGGACATTTTCATCATTCAAAATTTCAAACGAAAAAATGGAACTGCAGGTATTAAATGCGTATTGAAAAGTGATGACCATATAGATCAATCAGGCAAGACGGTGTACTCCACATCGAATTTTCTACACTGCCCACGATGCACAAAATATTTTCCTAATAGGCTAATGCCAAGTGTTGAGAAGGCCGAAGCCTTGTATTCACCAATTTGGCTTGTACTGAAATTTGATGCTTTGGTTGGCCTCCCTCTTCACATTTGTAACAGCGCATCCTTTTGTGAGTAAATATCATAGAAAATTTAGTCAACTTTTTCATTAACCAATTTATCTATATTCTCATGCTTCCTTAGATGCATAAATTATTTTTTTATAGATAGCATTTACACATAAAATGAAAGGAAAGCCTTATCCACCTAAGAGATGGGTAAGTTATTTTCCAATCAACCAGAAAAATAATCTTTTTATTTAATTTCTAATATACCCCTAACACCATGATAATAATATAATAATATATAATACATCTTATATATAATATAATATATTTTTCAAATAATGATATTTTATTATTTAATATAATAAATTATTTTATTATTTAACATAATATAATATCATTTCATGAAAATATATATTATATAATATCATATATATTATAATTTATAAAATATAATATATTATACTATATATTATATATAATAAAATATTTTATGGGACATATGGATAGATCTTAGTAATTTATTCAGGAAGCTACTAATGTAAAGGAACGTGGATAACAGATTTTTGAGTTATTTTTTAATATATAAAATAATATAAATAAATTATTTTTCTATCTAAATATTATCTAAAAATTATTTACTCAAAAAATATAAATTTTTTAATAATTTTTTTTATTCTCAAAAAAATGGGCCCTTAATGATATTATGTGCCATGCCTTGGGTAAGCATCCAAAATGGAGCAAGTGAGGCACTTCCTCCATATTTATTATTAAGTTTTTGGAGTACATTGTTGACCGATTACAGCTTCGATAAGTGGGCCATCACATGGTCATCGACCGCTTACATTGTTCCTTGTCAAGCCCAGGATTTTAATATTCTCGTCATTGACAGCATATACAACTCATATTTGATAGGGCTGAAACCAGATTGAATATGAATCAGATACCAAAATATCTATATCTATATTTATTTTATCTGGCTAGGACTGAAATCGGATCGGATACGGATCAGATACCATCATATCCATATTTATTTTGTCTTACGAATACAAATATGGATACAGATATTATTTCAATGTAAATATTCATATCTATATTTGTTTTAAATGGATACGGATAAAATTCGGATACTGAACGTATAGATATAATTATAGATATTACTTAGATAATTAAATTTTATGACTATATAATCAAAGATATTATTAAATAGATGATAAATTACCTTAATAACATGTTTATATAGTTGTATATTTTTCTTAAAAATTAATAAATACTATATTAACTTCTATAAGATTATATATACATTCGGATATTCAGATACGGATCGGATAGATATCTATCCATATCTATATCCATATCTATTTTTTTTTATGATTATGGATACGAATACAGATATTAGTCGGATCCTAAAATTTCTATCCATATCTCGTTTGATTCAGATATAGAAATAGATCCGGTCGGATAATATCCAAACTCCTTTCACCCCTACATCTAACTAACACAAATACAGATATAGATATTATTTAGATACAAAAATTCATATTTGTTTTAAACGGATACGAATATGATTTGGATACTGAAAGTATGGATATAATGACAGATATAAGTTAAATAATTAAACTTTATAATTATAAAATCAAAGATATTACTAAATAAATGATAAATTAAATTAATAATATATTTATATAGTTGTATATTTTTCTCAAAAATTAGTAAGTGTCATATAAAATTATACAGAATTATAGGTAAATTCGAATATTCAGATACGGATCGAATAGTTATCTATACATATCTTTTTTTTTTTTACAGATATGAATACAAATATGGATATTAATCGAATCCTCAAATTTTTATCTATATCTAAATTGATTCGGATATACAAATAGATCCAAATGAATAATATTCATGCTACTTTTATTCTTGATATTTGGCGGGGCTACGCATGATCCTGTCGCATGGGATATTGTTTGGGATCGTCCTCAGCAATGCAAGTGTTCTTCCTCCTTACTCACCATATATACACCACCAGTGGTGACAAAAATTACCAGAATGAGACGCCGGTTTTCCTGAGAGCCATGGACCTAAACTTGGCGTTGCTGGTAGTAGATGTCTTATTTTGAATGGCGAAGGCCACTTGTTTTTGTATCTCTTTGGCCGATTTTATTTTAAACTTGAATAAGGTACCATTTTATTCTTTCCAAATGCACTGGCAGCAAGTGGCAATTAGGCTTTCAGATGATGGGTGCTAAAAATTTGGTGCCACGCAGGAGATCAAGAAAACTAAGATATAGCAAGAAAAAATAAATAAATAGAATATAGCATAGCAGCCCTTTTTTTTTTTTTTTTTTTTGGCTCTCTGTATATGGGGTCATATCTTTCCTGAGATTTATCGCTCTCCATCTGTTTCGGAGATCTTGGTAATGGAATTAGAGTTGCAACACTTTCAGACTCTGTAGAAGGTGTGATAGGTGATTTGCACACTCGCACCCAAGCATCAAGTGATCCGTCGTGTCATTGTGACTGCAGTAGGGTGGGCTCAAATTTGATCCCTATACTCCTCTATTTGCCAAGGTCTCGGTGATTAGGATTTTGTTGTTATAACATAATTAGCTAAATATCTTTACCTTTTTCAGGAAGGGTAATTTCCAGATTATCGATCGAAATTGAGATGATTTCGCCATGCTAGCTTGAGGAAGAGTAGCACTACCTTACTAAGGAGGAATTAGAGGAGCCCCATTTCCATATCCTACCATCCCTGTTGTTGGAGAGATGGATTGCTGAAAGGATTGAGTTTAATTTATTGGGTTTCTAAAATTTGCAGACCAAGCATGCTATGCCACGAAGTCAGCCACACTTATGGATTGGTGCCTAACAAGGAGGAATAGATTGGGCAAAAATAAGCTGAGGGTGTGCTTTTTGTCCAGGCATCATGTCAGAATGATAGTTGTTAGCCATTTCCAACTGTTGGATTAGAACGTTGCTAGAGTAAGCTGGAAACCTTGAGAACTCCCTCCAGAATGATGAGGTGATACTTTTTTTATACCACGATAGTTCAGATAGTGGTTCTTGAGAGTAGTATATTGTTCGAACCAGATGGCACCATGGATTGTGTTACTCTGAATAATATTTCCACCACCACTTTAGTAGGAGGATTGGTTAAGAGTGCTAATTAAGATTAGATATCTCGAGATCACCTAACTTTTTCGATCGACAAACTTGAGTCCAGTTTACAAAGTACATTACCCTACATCGGGGAGCTTAGGTCTCGACATGTTCTGTTAGTTTTTTGTATACCTACTTGCAACCAACAATCAATTTATCAAGAGACAAATTAATGAGAAAGTTTTAGTATTTTGTAGAGTTTATGGCTCCGTCACTATTGCCTATTTCCAATTTGGATCATAAACTGCCTCATAATAAGACTGTGGTCTATGCTAAGTGAATACGATAGAAAGAAAACAGTAAGATATTTGGTATTGAGAATTATATCACAAAATCAATTATCAGCATGTTGACAATTGAGCTCATTGTATATAAATTGTATGTGAATTATTAATTAATAAAAATTATTTGATATTTTTCATCATAAGTTGTACGTCTTCTTTTATGAACTCCTGTGTTATGATCAAGTTCTTAGGACTATTTTAATCAATAAAGAAGAATTTATCATTTAGTCTTTGAACTTGTTCGCGACCAAATGATATGTTATTACTAGGATGATAGCTATATCAAGTATAGGTCATTGTGTACCATATAGATTGATTGTCCTCTGAATTAAAGAGTGTAGAGATACTGGTATGGCATATAGATGAGATGTAGAAGTACATCTCACTGAACATGATCCAACTATGGAGCACTCTGCTGTCAAGAGTAGCTCACAAAGGATATGGGTATAAGTGTCCCTCCAATCTAAGATCGTCATAGTGACTTATAACTCATCGTGCTTTGGTGCCGGACTATCTAAATTTTTAATTCAGTGATGAAAGATTTTTTAGCACAATCAAGTACTTGCAAAGTCAGTGTGTGAGTCAAGATGGGATTAACTGCTCTTGGTTTCAGGAGTTAGTGCTACATTGTATTTCAATTTAGCAAATCCTTAGCTAGGATAGTCCTTATAAGGAGTCATAGGATTTATGAGGTTGAACACATTATGGATGTACTAATTATGAGTTAACAGTTTAATTCTGAGTCATCCTAAGTACTAAGGATCAAAAGGATAAATTATACAATAACCATAGTCTAAGATTCTTAAATATTGTTTTACAATCATTCGATCTATTCGGATGTCGGATACCATTGCTAGATGATCATTTCGATTAATATAGAAATTTATTTCTGTGCTACTGACTTAAGTTCAAACCTATGGGATCACACTCAAAAAAAAATTCAGACGGATCAGATGGTTGATCAACGATTAAGAATCGTTCAAGATATAATTGTCAATATGATTGATGGCTAATCTTATGCAAAAATTGTAATAAAATAATTCACTAAGAGTTAGTAAATTATAGGAGGATTAATTAGCAATGATTGCTAATTAGCTCAATTTGATTGAGCAAAGTGGTTTAGTTCAAATCTAATTCAATTAGATTTAATTAGGTTGGACCCTATTAGGTTATGAGATGACCTAATCGCTAAGAATGATTGATTCCTGATTTGATCAGGAGTTGGGTTTGATTAAATTTTGATTTGATTAGGATTTAATCAAGTTAATTTAGTACTTAATTAGATTAGGTTCAAGTTATCTAATTAGATCTAACCTAATTTGATTAGGATGAAGATCTAAATGGATAAACCCTAGAGTCCAATTTTGATTGGACTCATCCTTTCATGCGACATCCTTTACCCACACCATCTATCTCAATGCAAATTCTGAATTTGTGTGAGTAAACATCATGCTAAAAATATTTTTGTTGCCCCATCTCAATGTCCTAAAGGATAGGATTAAGTGGTTAGGGTTTGAATTCAAAATAGTTTGAATTTGAACTAAAAACTATCTAGATCTTTATTCTTATCTACCTATCCATGCCCACCTTAAGAAGGGCTGAATTTTGTGCGACAAAATTCAGATACTTTTCACCATGAGATAATCTAAGAAGTGGGGCATGAGGTCTAGGGGTAGGAAGCCTTCTTTGGCATGTGAGATTAGAGGAGATCTGACTCCTTTTGGGTGAGAGACCTAGAATCTGTTTTAGGGTTTTATGTGAGTGGAAAACAAAAGGAGAAGAAGAGTTCTCCTCCTTTCCACAAAACCTTCATCCTCCTATTCTTTCTTCAGTTTCGAAAGAATCCAAGAGATCCGAAGAGAGGTGCAGATAAGCCATCAACAAAATCTTCATGTGAGCTAGCACTCTTCGAAAGATAGATCAGCGTAGGACTTTGAGTGGACAATCCATAGAGGTCGGACATCCTGTGCTACTGCAAGCAACTAACAAGACCTCAAATCCATGTTGTTCAGTCGCGAAGATCTACTACTTGTGCTCAGGTGATGAGTTTGAAACTCATACTCATTGCAGATTAGATCTACCACATGTTTGATATGATCATGTATGCAAATTTTAATTTTCAGATCATATATATGCAATACATCTTGTTATAGATTCTAGGGTAGGTGTTTATAGATCTGATATAAAGCATGCTTATTAGATTAAATCATTTAATCTTGTGTATTTCGCTAATAAAAATTTAAAAAACATGTTTGAAATGCCTATCGGTTTCTTTCATTTGGGTGGATGTCATTCTTATTATAGTTAATAAGGCTCAGAGTGTGATGGATCATTCACCAAGATTGTGCTAGCATCAGTTGCAACTGGTTCAGAATTGTTCATTGTGGAGATATTAATATCGATTACAGGTTATGAAAATTCACTGTTATTAGATGACACATGAGAGATCTTTTCAATATTAGGATCAACAAACTGGAGTAATGTAGCTGAAGGAGCAAAAACAAGATGAGATTTCAAAAGATTGAAAAGGATCTATATTCCCAAATAATTGCATGGCGAGGGATATATAGTTTTTGAGTAACATGATGATAGCATGTATAACCTTTTTGCTCAATGACATAACCTAAAAAGACACAAATAGCATATTTTTTGGACAATTTATCTCACTTCTTTTTGAAAAAGAATGAAACAAGTGGAGCAAAAAAAATGAAGCTCGGACTAATTTGAGGAAAATAAGGAGATTTCCTGGTAATAATCGAAAAGGGTGTCCTGGTAATTAAATATACGAATGTGGAAACTGCTTCCTTCCAAGATTCATGAAGTGTGGAGTATAAGAGTAGAAGAGTGCAAGCAGTTCCAATGATGTGTCAGCATTTCTATTCAGAAACATCATTTTGTCGTATTGTCTCGATACAAGATAATTGAGGTAAAATTTCTTCGAATTTAAGCAGTCTCTTGGAAGCATTTGATAGGTATCCACAGCCAAAATCAGAATAAAAACAGAGTTTTGATCATGGTGATGAATTCAAAATAAACCTTCAAAATATTGAACTTAAATTGAAGCAAGTAGATCGCATATATTTTGAGTAGTCATCTATGAATAACACATAATAGAAAGATCATTCCATAGAAGCAACAAGAGCACTAGGTCTCCAAATATCAAAGTGTATCGAATCAAAATGAGATATGAAAACACATTCACTTTTATTAAATGCAAAAGCATGATGCTTGGCAAATCGACAACGAACACATAAGGAAACATCTAAAAATTGAAGTGATCCTAGCATACCATTCATTATCATAAAGCACAACCTAGAGAAAGGTACATGATCTAACCTATTATGCCAAAGTAAAGAAGTTGAATAAGCACAACCGGAAATATGAGCCGTGGTAGGTTGACTAGGAACACTAAGCTTATCCATAAGAATAGTCTTCCAATTTATAGCCTGCCCATACTTGCTTCTCCATCAAATGGTCTTATATGACATGTCTAGAAGATGAGAAAATAACAACGAGACCCCTTTCATACAATTGTCCAATAGATATTATATTCATTAAAATTTTG
Organism: Elaeis guineensis; assembly: GCF_000442705.2. Taxonomy (NCBI): domain Eukaryota; kingdom Viridiplantae; phylum Streptophyta; class Magnoliopsida; order Arecales; family Arecaceae; genus Elaeis; species Elaeis guineensis. The sequence goes on along the minus strand of NC_025993.2, from coordinate 14,534,947 downwards.
GTTTAAAAAGGATATCAAGAATTGATAAATGATTTAAAGAAGTTTGAGAAAACCAATATTACTAACATATAGGGTAGACTCGTCAGCAATGCAAATATAAAAAGATGTTGAGATTCATTGCCAAGTCTCAATCCAATTAAGATTATGTTTTTAGCTGATCATTAGTTTTAATGACTTTAAGATTCTATTTCTAGTATTATTTATTTAATTATTTTTTTAAAGGTTATTAGAATTTGTATACTAGTGGATTTTTTTTTATGAGTTCACATAGGAGTCAAACTCTCGTACATATAGTGCTTTATTTAAAGGGATCTTGTTGGAACAATATTTAAAAATCAGATATGATTTAAGAAAACTAATGAGAGTTTTGATTGTAAAAATTGTAAATAATTTACATAACATCATGACATAAGATTAATCAAATCCGGAAACATGTTGAACACTGTCCTAAGACGTATTTCCATTCCTCGTATAGGAATATCTAGAAAAATCATCCTAAGATACAATCGAGATCCTCCGCCTGCGAACACGATCATGGAGGAGATTGATAAAGACTCTTTCAGCATCCAATAAAATAATCAAAAAATAATAATCGAAAAAAATATTAGAAGAAAGAGAGGGAGAAACTTGGATAGGATGTCCAAAATCAAGTCTCAAAATGATCTTTTTATAGCCATCCAATATGATCGTTTATAATTATTTGTAACCGTTATGACTGTTGGGATTTTTATTGACTCATTAAGATCTTTAATAAGAAACCTAACGATTAGAATATTTAATATAGAGTCCAACAGTCAAAAAATAAAAATAATATTAAATACACATGATCATTGGTAATTAGGGACCCAATGGCCAGAAATTAAAATCATGATAATAAGAATTTAAAATATTTAAATAATAAAATTAAAATATTTAGAGGGATAAAATACAAAAATTTTGAATTTTTCTCCAACAATCCCTCACAAAACTCAATTTTTTTAAAAAAATTATAAAATAAAATAACATAAATTTCTGGGTCCTTATACTATGCAATGAATAAGGTGATTTAACCTTACTTAGTGTAAATAATTTTTATCTGAAGAAAACAGAATGAACTAGATCTTGAATTATATTTCTTTGACCCAGACTTCAACTATCATATACATAGTATAGAGTTTCTTCATCGCTAGTTTGTGCATTAGTAGTCCTGCATATGTATTTTGATTTTTCATGAGAGTTACTAAAGATAGCCTACATCTCATATCTACGACCATGTACGGATACTCTCATAGAGATGAGCCTATCTAAGGATGTGTGTAATATCACATCTCATGAAAAATACCATCTCAAATCTTATTTAGAGCTACAGCTCTTCCTAACTACTGCATAAGAGCACTAATCACCATAGAGATGGGATAGAGTCTATGACTCTTATATCAAATAAATCATATGTGCTCTCTGACCAACTAATTAGCTTGTTGTTACCATATTGAACCTCCTTCAAGAGATCTCCTATCACAGAGATTGGGTTTCTACTGTTGGAAGATCCATTATAGGCTCGGCCCCATCCCTCTCCATGAATTTGGGATCTTAGTCCTATTTAAATTTTTATAAAGCAGATGATATAAAAAGGTTTCATCAACCCCATAATTTTTGAATTATATCATAATTTATCTCATGACCATGTCCTGTAATTGTTCAATCATGTCATTAGAATAAAGAAAATAAGTAGAACATAAAAATTGCCAAAGTTACAGATCACAATTTTAACGACACCATGAAATGTGCAGGTAACCATTTGCACATGAGCGAAAAACCATGATTTTTCTATGGTACCTAAATGGCATATCTCAGACAGCTTAATGCATGCCAAAAAATCATTTTCATGACTTCTTATTTCTTATCATATTTGAATATCTCTTGAAAAAATTTTATTTATTTATTGTAGCTCTAAAATAGAAAAGGGCTTGTTTTTTTAACAAAGTTGTCCTTGTTTTTCACAAAATTATACACCAACCAGGGATAAAACAGAAGATGGCCATAAAAATCGAGGACCAGATGAAATAATTCAGTCAACAGGATTTAAACATAAAACGGCAATCAATCAGGGGTCAGCCTCAATAACCTCTAAACTGTCTGTTTATATGTTCTTATAAGCACACAGAGAATGGTTTGGTGTTATAAAACATATTCAATTACATAACAGATCTGATAGGCAAGCAAGAACTCAATCCAAGTAAAAGAAAACAGCCAACCTTTCCTGTCGCAGGAAGAAGTTCAATAATGCAAACTAAAAGGAAACTTTTAATAAAATTTATCACTGTAGAAAAGAAAGAATGGTGAAGCCCATTATACAAGTACTGCTTGCTTTATACCTACTAGAAAAAGTGCACATGCAGATGCACGTAAATTGGAAATATAAACCAAAGCCATAATTGACAAGAAGTTAATAATGAAAATTATTTACATGAATATATTGGGTAAGACAATGATGTTAGAACGTTTTGAGATTAAAAATTTGACATATATTATTACATTTTTATTTCGGTCAAGAAACAGCCAAAAACAAGAACTGTAATTTTATACCATATATATATATATATATATATATATATATATATTATCACACTCTTATACAAATCTTTGTTTTTAATACTGTAAACACCAGTGTCCAAGGTTCAGATGCTTTTAAATATGCAAAATATACCGAAACAGACTGGTAACAAATTAAATGCAAATCAAACTTAATATATATAGGTGTCAACTAGTGGAGTTGAAAAAATCATTGGGCTGCAGTACCCAGCAACCTGTGTTCAAATCCTGCTTCACCGGGTGGCTTGATGGTGCACAAATTCCTCCCCTCTTCTCATCAACAATAATAATAGTACTGATATAATGACAATGATGATTTAATCTATATATTCTATGAGTAGTTTGAAGGTATAAGCTACAATTGAACTGTAAAAAAACCAAGGGCAAAACCAACGTAATATGCAAGTCTGAAAAATGATGTCAATGCAAAACCTTCTTCATAGTAATGGAGAAAAAAAAAATGGAGAACTTATTTTTGAACAATCTCGGCAAATCTGGAGTCTTGTGTTAGTGGTTGAATAAAAACAATTTGGAAATCAGATGTCATTTGAATAAAGTCCAAAAAACTCTCCTCTACAAAATAATAGATCATGCCTTGATATTAACTACAGGATTCTTAATTTCAGAACGGATCACTACTGAGACACTCATTCTGGGTGCAAGTAGAGTGCTGCTACTGGCAGAAATGCTTTTTGAATCATTTTGAATAGAAAGAAAACAATTCAAGATGATTAAATATGAATTTAAATTGGGAAAGTAAGGCACAAGTTTGTAGTGTTGCAAATCATTTTGCACTGGTGTACATCGTGCATTAGTATTGGGATCCCATCAATGATGTAGAGGCACAAACTCTCATACATTGCTGTCTACCTACCATCAGAATACTAATTGCAGATATGCTATAATAAGTACAAACAATTTTTTTTTGTTTCTCCCTGTTGATAGCAAAGTAATTGATAGTGATAAACTCATGCCTTAAGCCTTTTAAGTAGAGATCATAAATCAACACTTATAATCTGTAGGCAGAAAGTGCAAGAGCTAAATCTTGCTTGCATGACAATGATGTGAGCTGTGCTAAACAGAGTTTAAACGAAGAATACGTTTAATAAAGCAATTAGCATATATATCAGCAGTTCAGCAACTTTGCTAAAAAAGGACATGGAATAACGAGTTTAGAATAAGAAAATACGCCTTAGGTTGTTGGAACAATATTGAAAAATCAGATGTGATTTAAGAAAATTAATGAGAGTTTTGATTGTAAAAATTATAAATAACTTATATAACATCAAGACATAAAATTAATCAAATCTAGAAGCGTGTTGCATACTGTCCTAAAATATATTTTCATCTCTCGTGCAGGAATATCCAGAAAAACCACCCCAAGATACGATCGGGATCCTCTGCCTGCGAGCACGATCATGGAGAAGGTTGATGAAAACTCTTTCAGCATTCAAAAAATTAATCAGAAAGAAAAAATAATTGAAGAGAAAATATTAGAAGAAAGAGAGGAAGAGACTTGGATAGGATGTCTACAATCAGGTCTCAAGATGGTCCTTGTATAGCCATCCAATGTGATCATTTATGATCGTTTATGACCGTTATGACTATTGGGATTTTTATTGATGCATTAAGATCTTTAATAAGAAGTCCAACAGTCAGAACATTAAATCCAGAGTCGAACGGCTAAAAAATAAAAATAATATTAAATGCATATGAATGTTGGTAATTAGGGACCCAACGGCCAGAAATTAAAATCATGATAATGAGAATTTAAAATATTTAAATAATTAAATTAAAAAATTTAGAGGTGTATTATAGGAAAATTTTGAGTTTTCCTCCATTAGATCTTTAGTATCTCTTTGGTATATGTGGAACTGTATAGAGAATGGTATGGAAGATGGTGAAGAAAAATAGAGGAGAGATTATTTACGTATGTGGAAACTCTTTCATAAGGCAACTTTGTGAGATTTTGATCTCTATTTTTTTTGAATAAATTTATTTTTTTTTCTCAATTTTTTTTTCATAATTATTTTTTTCTTGTGATTCTCAATAAATATTTTTTTGTTTGATATTTATTTTAGATCTTAGACTGGCACCATCGATCTACTCTGTGTAGTGTGCCGTTCTACATGGTATTAGAGCCGGATTTTGAGATTGGTGGCTCGTATATTTGTGGTTTTGTAGGAGATTGAACATTATTGAGACTCGAGAGTATAAGCCAATATTGACAAGAATAATCTAAAGTAGCTGGAAAGATAAAAGCAATAGTAGTGTTCCCAAGATCCTAGAGTGCTCATTGAATCGTCTTCTGGACATCAGTAGAAGATGATATTTTGTTACATGTTGTAGGTGCAGCTATGAGACCAGAAGAGGAGGCTTCATTCTCTTTCTTCTTGACTAGACAACTAAATTCATCCATCCTATTTGTTTGTAGATTTGGAGTGATCTTTGGATAGATCGATGCATACTTAAGAACCATAAAGCAGATTAGAACTGTTGCTAGATTTAATGATGATACATAAACAGATTCTTCTTCAAATGAAACTATAAAACCCTTTTGAGTTTCTCATTCCATAAGTTTAGATAGTGTGGAATCATCTGGAGGTGGTGGATCCGATGCAGAAGCTTGGATCCTGAACTGCCCTTAGGAATTGCACAAGACCAGTTTCTTCACGATACTTGTAATAATTCTGAGCATCAACAACCCACTTAGGGTACGTTTGGTTACACTTTTTAATTTTTGATTTTTAAAAAATATTTTTTATTTTTTTATTTTTGTTATTGAGTAAAAATAAAAAAGTAAAAAATGTGTTTGGTAATTATGTTGCTATAAAGTAAAAAGCAATGTTTGGGGATGGTAGGTGAAGAGCTCGACGAAGGAGAAGTATTCAGAAAAGGAGTGGGGAGATGAAGAGCTCGACGAGAGAGAAGGATTTGGATTCTTTACTTTTTGATTTGACGTTTTAGATGTGAAAAAGAAAAAAAAATAAATAAATTTTGAAAAGTAAAAAATTTTTGTTTTACATATAAAGTAATTATTTTGATTTTTTAATTTTTACTTTTTATTTTTTATGATGTTACAAAATACAACTTTTTGATTTTGATTTTTTAAAAATTAAAAAATAAAAAAAATATTTTTTTTAATGACTAACCAAATGCACCTTTAGGCTCCATGAGAGCCAATTGATCCCAGAGTGGTGACATCTCAAAACAAAAACCGAACATAGACTATCCTTTCTTTAATTTGTTTTATGGACCAAATATCCATTTCAAGTTTATATTTGAATGCAAAATTAGTTTAAATATATTGAAGAACTAAGAAATTACAAACTTGCTTGGTAATCTCAAATTTTCCAAATCCCATACTGATGGAGGGACATATGGTGTTGGCAATGCAGATGATATATAATTTTTTTGTTATCCCCGTCCCACTCATCAAGTTTAGTAACGTCGTCATCACCGGGAAACTCCTCATCTATAATATATTTTCATAGGCCTCTACCTTTAATAAGCCATGCATAAGATATGACCAATAGATGAAGTTGGAGCTATCTCTATCTAACGTAATTGAAAAGGTTTAAAGAGTCTTAGAAGTCATCATACAGCTGATTAGAGAGTAAAGAAAGATGAGATACCTGAACAGATTTGATGGGCTGCAAGTTTTTGTACCACCAAAGGAATTTCTCTTGTAAGATAGCAGACCGAAATTTCTAAAGTTTACAATACTTCAACTTGGATCAATTAGCTGGTAGAGCCCAAAGCAGATCTCATACTAGAGCAAAGAAGAGGTGATTTGATCTACTCTTCCAAAAGAGTAAAAAAGCCTTTTAGTTAGATTAGATGCGAGTCCAAACCAAGGGAAAGCTAATCATAGCGAAGTTATTCTCCATAGGTTGATATGCATATTGGCTCTAGGTCAAGTTAGGTTGAAGTAGAGAGTTTGCGATTGAAGTAGAGAGTTTGGGGTCTGGAGGTAGGGGTCCCAGATTTGTATTGAGCGTAGCTACTCCTCTATCTGGAGGGAGATATATATCTATGCCCCTGCAGTGATGACCCACGTTAAATGGCTGATTTGTTACGGGACTTCGATTGATGTGAGCTAGAATACTTGAATCTCTAGCCTCCCACCATCCCGTTGGCCGACCTACGTCAGCACAGAGCTGGATGATGACTTGCGGATTCATGAGTTGATCACTGTCGATGGCAGGGGCTGGAGGGCTCAGGACGTCATCCGTCTCTTTGGTGGCTAACTTGCTGATAGAATCTTTGCTATTTCCATCTCCATATATCAAAACTAAGATTTGAGTGTGTGGGGCCAGTCATGCTGCTCCAAGGCCCCTATTAGAGATCTTGTTGTGATGTGTAGGCTTGTTCTTGAGCGGAGAATCGAGGTTGCTTGGATCTGGCGAGTGGCAGCCCATCCCAAGATCAGACTCTTCTCTGAAAGATTGCCTGGGATCGGCTTCTGACTCGAGCACTTCTCAGAGACGGAGGTATGGACCTGCTGATTGCCTGCCCAATGTGCGGATTGGAGGATAAGACAATGAAGCATGTCTTGTTTCAATATCCACAGGCGTACTTGATCTAGGGAATGGCAAGAGGACAGCTCTAAGGAGCTATGAGCAGCTCCTAGCTTCCCCATTCTTAGAAACGATCTGCCAATGCATGACGGAGGGTCAGACCATTGGTAGTAGGATGGCATACATTGCTTATCAAATCTATCTATCCAGAAATATCTTAGTCTTCGACACCGAGGTTGTGCCTACATATTGGATACCAAAGAAAGCATGTTTTCTTGCTAAAGAGTACTATCGGTTCGATGCTGTTGGACAGTCCCTTGCCATCCAGAGTCTCTAGGGCTCTCCTACTACACATGCAGGGATCCGAAGGATTTTTTTCATCATTTGGGAGCCTCCCTCCTTCGGATTTGTCAAGATCAACTTGACAGTAGTGCCAGGGATGGCAGAGATGGTGCGAGCTATATCATCCAGAGCCCAAACAATAGACTTCTGACTACTGAAAACTCACATTATTTGAGCAGTCTGTCCCAGGAGCAGAGTTTCAGGCAGCCTGGACGGGCATCACCTGCGCATAACATGAGCTACATGCAGAGAGCATTTTCATGGAGAGTGACTCTACCACAGTTATTGACTGGATCAAAGATGACATGAAGTAGTAGGGAGCTCACCCGCTGCTTCATGATATCTGAAAGTCCATCTTTCACTTTTTTATGATGGATGTTAGACATATTTATCGGAAAGTGAACAGTGCCACGGATTGGATAGCTTCATTTGTTGCCAATCATATAAACAGGAGACTGGTCCTAGCTCCATGTAAATGTGTGCCTATGGCACTTCGCAATATTCTGTACTCTGACTTTTTAGATTGCACTTGTACTAGAATGACGTGATTGCTCGCAAATACCAAAAAAAAAAAGAAAAGCATGGAATACAAACTTAGGAGAGTGCAGTACCCAATTGAGACACACACACACATATATAAACATATACATACATACATACACACATACATACATACATACATACATACATATATATATATATATATATGTATGTATGTATGTATGTATATATGAATGTATGTCTATGTATGTATGTATGTATATATGTAGGTATATATATACATACATACATACATAGACATACATACATACATACATACATACATATATATATATATATATATATATATATATATGTATATGTATGTATGTATGTATATATATTTATATATATATATATATATATATATATATATATGTCTATGTATATATATATGTCTATATATATATACATACATACATATATATGCATATACATATACATACATACATATATATATATATATATATATATATATATATGTAAAAGTCCTGCTGCTGGAGAAGCCCGGACATTGACGAAGTCTGGAAGAAGCTCGGAGTAAAGTCGATCGTGACAAGAGAAAGTTTGGAAGAGATTCGAAGAGTAGTCGATCACTGTAGAAAATCGACTGATAGTGAAGCCCAGAGAGCATTTGGAGCAGTCCGATAGACGACTGAAGGAGCTCATTATTGGAGAAGTCCGGAGGGTATGGTAGGAGTTCGGACGGTCGGGGGAGTTCAGAAAGACACCGCACAAGGTCAGAAGACAGAAGAGTCCTGGGAGGGTTGGCCTCTCACGAACTTCGGCTAGGGTTATTTTATACCCAACACTAGTCCCCCTATTTTCGAGTTTAGATTTCGAATGAAGAAAGTACAGAAAAATTTTCACAGCCAAAGTTGCCTCCCTTGATTTTCGTACTCGATTGTTTCCAGATATTTTGGCATTTGGCGCGCCGGTGCTGGAGTCTTTTCAAATCGAGACGATCCGAAAAGATTTTTTCGAAATTTTTGCTGGAGCATCGCTCCAGGTATGGTGCAATAATGATTCTGTCAGTCGTCAGCCGTTTGCCATGACAGGTGAGACATGCGGCGGTTGTAGGTCGGCCAAAAGAGATCTGCAATCATTATTGCGTCGGATCCTGAGGTCTATTTAAACCCATCCCCCTCCTTTAGGGGTTTCACATTGCTTGAGATTTTTCTTCGGTCCCTTCTTCTACCCCGAGAGCTTCATCCTCCTCCGGCATCCCTCTTGATCTTAGGCACCCTTCAGGTCGACCTCCATTGCCTTCACTGCCCTCCTGCACCTCTCGGACCAGCCTAGGTTAGTTCTGGAATCCTTCTTTTTCTTGCTGTTCTTTCGTTTTTCCTTCTCTGCATTCCGTCCATTCAGTTTCTCCGTGAGCACCTTGTTTTCTATTTTTTTCAATTTTTTCGGAATTTTTTGAGATTTTCATTTGATTCAAAATGTCCTCCAACACTTCCTCCTCTAGCAGTTCTAAAAGTTCGTCAGCTCCAGCCCCCCAAAATTTTAGTACTGTAGATGAACCCGTACTTAGGATCGGACATCGTTTGATCTTTGTACCAAACACCATTTCTAGCTCTTTGATCTTGGATGAACTCTCGCTGATTAGGATTCAGTACGGGGTTCCTCCGAAGTATAAGCTTGAGCTTCTCGGGCCAACTGACCGGGCTAGCGCCCCTCCCCCTGGCCACTTTTGTTTATACCAGGAAGCCTTCCATGCCGGGCTTCGACTTTCACTCCCATCTTTTGTTGTTGCTCTTTTTGCTTTTTAAATATTTCTCTAGTTTCTGTAGCGCCGAACTCCTTTAGGTTTCTAATAGGATTTCTTTCCCTCTGTCATTTAGCTGAAGTCAAGCCAACTCTTTCCCAGTTTAGAAACTTTTATACCTTTAAGCATCATCCTTCGACAAAGGACTGATAGTACTTCTTCCCTCAGTTCGATAGAAAGGGATTGCTAAAAGGTGTCCCCTCTTCCATCCACAACTGGAAGGAGAGGTACTTCTACGTCTGATGCCTGACCCTGATGCTGGGGTTGCCCCCCTGGGGCTCCCTGAGGGACTCCATCCGTCGGACTTCTAATCTGGGAAAGGATGACCTTGAAGCTTCCAATAAACTTAAAACTTATCCAGCTCTTCTCCTCCCCGACCTTCTGAAGGAGCAATTTTTATTCAATGTCGGCCTGAGCCCTCTCAACCCTGTCGGTATTTTTTCTTTCTCAAGTCATTCGTTGCTTCCTCTTTCTCTTATTCTGTTTCTAAGCTGTGCCGATCTTTTTTCATTGCAGACATAGACGCAGATGCAACTCAAATACTAGCCAAGGGTCTCAAGGCCCACAAGAGGAAAGGCGCCGCAACTTCTGGATCGGCGAAGAAGGCGAGGGTAGAGGAGACAAGCTCGGCCGTGCTTGCCC